>NW_022983484.1:274937-509825 GCF_010015735.1 Aaosphaeria arxii CBS 175.79
TGATTGCCTTCCTCAGAGAGAGAGAGAGAGAGAGAGAGAGAGAGACCTCGACAGTTCAAAAAACTAAGAACGAGACTTGACAGGAACGTTATCATACCAATTGACATCGCTGAGCTGCAACTTCCTCGCGCGCTGGTTCGTGCGATTATTCCCCGCCTTGTCGACGCGGGGTTGCGCGTAGACGTTGTGCGTCTTCTCCAGACCTTGAGATGATTTAGTACGGGGTTGAACTTTGTTGTAGTTGGGTTGGAGGGTGTAAAGAAAAGGTGATTCACCATCTGCGTCGTTGTCATCGCGAAGATCGTAGTTGAGGACGAGGTTCTTGATGCGTTGTTGCTCTTCCTTCTCGGCTTGCTGCTTGCTGCGCATGGCGACGGCGAAGGTGGAGTCGGATGGCAGGTCGATGGAGCGCGTCTGCGTCTTGTTGCCGCGCTTGCTGAGGAGCGAGAATTTCATCGTGTTGGTGGGAGCGGGTGGGGGAGGGGGAGGCGCTTCGCTGCCGCTGTCCTCGGCGTTCACGGCGGCCTCGCGAGGCGCGCGACGCATGGGAAGCGGCACGTCGAACACGGGCTTGCGTTCGAACTTGCGCGACTCCACGCTCTCCGACATGAGCTTGGCGAGCTCGCGATCGAACTCTGCGTCGGCTTCGGGGTCGCGCTCGTCTTCTTGACGAGTGACGATGATTTGTTCTTCTTCATCGTCGGAAACTCGCTGGACCGGTTCGTCGTCTCCGGAGTTCTATTACGTGTCAGATATATTGTCATATACTGGAGCAGAAAACATACCTCGTCTTCTTCAGCAGAAGACTTATCCTCATCCTCATCAGCTGCCACATCATCGTCGTCTGGACCGTCGACGTCATCATCAGACGCAGAAACATCATCGTCATCCTGCTCGACTGGACGGTCTGCGGCCGAAGGCTGATAGTTCTGTTTGACCGCCTCGGCGAAGATGTGTGATGCTTCCTCTAGGTTCGTGATGAGCTTCCATTGGGGCCGGGTCAATGCAAATGCGTCTTGAATGATGAACTCCACGTCCATTGGAAGTGCCTCCTTTGTGCAAATGTAGTACTGGAAGTAGGTCAAGAAGAAATCGAGCTTCTTCTTTGCGGCGCCCTTGTCGTAGTACATGCCACACGTCTCCAAGAGATTGCAGACTAGGCGGATGCGGAAGTAGTCATCTGGAAGATCGAGAGGATTCAATATGTCGAGACGAGCATAGCCGCCTTGGTAGCCGTAGTTGAGCAACTTGTAGAGCGTGTCAAAGATCAAGGGAGAGTCGACCATTCGGTAGATGTACAGCTCGCCAAGATACTTGACCTCTGCAATGCGGCGCTGATTGAACTTGAAATCATTCAGCTCCAGACCGAAAGTAATCGACTCAAGGACGTCATCAATCACCGACACGGTGAAGTCCCGATGATACTTGTCAATGCTCCCGAGGATAACCGCGAGGTGATGAATGTTGCTGTACTTAATCTTGCCCGGCTTGGAAAAGATCTTGTGCAGGAGATTGAAGATCTCTGCCTCCTCCCAGTGCATCTTGCGAATTTGTTTGACGGTCTTGTCGAGGGTGCGTCGCGTCAGGTCTGAGTACATGAGCTTGCGCATGAAAAGCTCAACCGGAGTCCTCTCCTTCTGCTCGATGGCTGCACGCTCGGGTGGGTTTACGTAGTACATCGCGTTCTCAATCAGCATTCGTTCCTGCTGGCCTAGAACTTGAGCGGTCTTCTTCCTTTGGAGAGTCTCGAGGAACGAGATCATACGAGGGGATGTCTCCGGATTGCGAAGCAAGTAGCGACCACAGTTCTCCAACAAGTTGCAAATGATCTCAATATTCATCCGAGAGAAATCGTCCAGGCTGACCTTCAAGCAATGGAAAATGACATGCTCAGGGACGACCCCGAACTTGGTCAGTTCCGCAAGATAACGAACATTCTGAGTCCGAACCTGTCCTAGGAAATCTTTCGATTTGCGACGCTGAAGGCTGCGGAACTCCTCGTCGAGGTAAGAGACAAGACCCTGGGCGACATCTGGCATATACTTGCTAAGTGTTGCGATGAGCCTAGAGTAGAGGGGCAGTAGGTCCGAACGTCCTTTTGGAATCTCCTGAACAGCCTTGATGAGTCGATTACGAGAAGCCTTGGAGTTTAAGAAGCAGAAATCCATCGCGGCCTGATCGACTGTATCCTTCGAATTCAATTCGGGGAGTCTTGCAAGTATTGCGTCGACCTGGGCACCGACGGACTTGTTTGCGATGGCCGTAGATTGTTCCTCAGCCTCAACAGCTTTGGCTTCAGCGGCAACATCGACTTTTTCTTTTCCTTCCATGGGCTCTTGTTTCTTGCCGACCTGTTCGTCGGTATCCGGTTTCTTCTTCTTGGGCTCCTCTAGCAAGATTCCAGGCACTCGGTCTTTCAGATCAATCAAGTTCTCGTAGAATCTACGCTCCTCCTCGTCTTCCCAGATACCGGGTCCATCACCCTGTCCCCGCAGATAATCGCCAGCCTTGATAAGTCCAATGGAACCATCACCGGCCGAAGCTGAGCTATCCTTCTCTTTGAGATCCGGCATTTCCGCACCCAAAGCATCGGCCAAAACCTGGGCGTTCGCGGAAAGTTTGTCCTGGGCCTTGATCTGCTTCTCGTAGTTGGCCTGGCGGTCCTCGAACACCTCCCCAGATTTGACGTAAGCCTCCGCATTCTTTCGGCCCTGGTTCGTCAGATGCTTCTGGTCGCGCACCAAGTGTGCTTTCACGTCTTCAAAGTATCTAGTCAGAATATTCCTGAACCGCTGCTGTAGCTCCGGAGAAATGATCGGCGGATCGAGCGTGGCAGCTTCATCCTCCTCGTTCGCAGAAGTCTCATCGTTCTTCTCCGCAGTCGTGCTCCCATCTTCATTCACCGTCTTGCGGCCCTCCGCCGACGAAGTCCTCGCGCCGAGTATATCCCAGGCAAACGCCTTCACGAAGATAACAACCAGCGGCAAATTCGCATGCTCACGATCATGACCCAGCATATCCTTCAAGACCTCGAGCGGAAACGGCTCCGCATCGCCATTATCCGTGCGCCCACTCGCAGCAGCAGCCGGCTTCGCCTTCCCAGAGGAGCTCTCCACCAACTTCACATTCTCCTTGCCCTTGCCCGCCTCCTCAGGCCTCGCGACGTCGTCCAGCGTCCTCAGCACCGACACAAGCCACAACTCCGTCATAACCCTCAGCAGCACCCTCTGCCTCGCCAACCGTTCCTTCTCCTCCCGCTCCCGCACCTCCTGCGTCAGCGTCTTCAACTGCGAGCGATCCGGCGTGCTCAGCCCGCGCCCAATGTACCACGCAATGTACCCCGTGAACTCCTCGGGCCCGAACCGCTGGTGCAGCGCGCTGACGACCTCGACGCCCGCGGCGATCTCGCCGGGCGACTTGAGCTTGCAGAGCCCCTCGTAGCAGGCGGAGATGATCTCGGAGAGGTACTTGTGGAGCGAGAGGGTGCGGATCTCCTGCACGAACTGCGACTGCGAGGACGCGGTGATGGCGGTCCGGAGGCGCTTGATGAACGCGGTGTTCTTCTTCATGGACGAATCGAGGGATCCTTGGACGGGGAAGACATCTTTTGGAGGGAGAGAAGACGGACGGTTTAGTATATGGTTACGTAGAGTAGGGACAATGTGGGGTATGGGTGCAGCGGGTGGGTCATTTACCTTGATCTCCGGCCCAGGCCCTGGTATTCAGCTCGCGGAGCTCTCCTGGTATATGTCAATAAAGGCAATTAATTACATGTCTGGGTCGTACGTACGCTTCCGCTGCCTCTCCATCGTGGTAGTAAGGAAGGCCAACCTGCGCAGGTGGAGGGGCGGACGATAGTGGCGGCGTGTGTTCGTTTAGGGATTGCGCACATGGAAATTGGGTATGTCGGGCGCTGAGTCTGTTTGCATTGATGTTGGGAGGTAAAGTGTTTGCAGACGGCCTTGGAAGCTCCGGTCTTTTTGATTGTTGGTGGTGTTGCTCAACTGGTGGGCAAATAATTATTCACGGCGAGAGAGCTTCTGCGGGACGGAGCATTGGGTGAAATCGGTTCCACAGGGCAAGAGTGGACGGATGACTAAGCGTGCCATCCCAACCGTTCATTCACACGCGGTGATGCAGATGAACAAACGGGTTCCTTTCACTCACCACAACTTCATTTCATGACTTCACCGTTCCAACATCAAAGACAAATTTCCTTTTAAAGTCTAGTATGCTTCATATTCGAATGTCAGTCATCATATTTCACTCAATTTCACGTAGCACCTTCAATATAATTTTAGCAATGGTGAAGTATCAGGGAGGTTAATCGCGCCTTTGCGCGAAAAAATGCTTCATTGATTCAGTCCCAGAGAGAAGAAACCTTTGGTTCTTGCCAGTGTCATCCCGAGACACACGATTGGCGTGTTGAAAACTCCACAAGAAATGCCCGACATGTACAATGGCCCCATTAGAGGTGTTGGGGATTGGGATAATAATAGTTTAAAAAAAAAAAGAGAAATGCCAGAGCGGATGCCCGAATATCCAATGTCGGCTCCTCCCCCCATTTCACGAGAAACTCCTTTGAATGACATGATGAAAAAACAAGAATGAAACAAAAAAGCTTTCCTTGGGGTATAGCGAGCATGAGAACTTTGGGGGGAAAGCTAACATGTTCGGGGAAAAATGCACGCCGCGCAAAAATCGCAATAAACTCAATTATCCTCCGCGTTTACCACTTCAACGTTATCCGAATGCAAGAAGTCGGACACTGGGAAAGTGTCCTGGATGCCGAAGAGAATGGAAAGATGATATGTATACAGCCTTGCGACTAACGACACCTTCGTACCTCTCACCACCCCCTCTGTGGCTGCAGCCAGATGTCTCCGCCAGTGCCACCTTCCCACTTCTTCCATGCGATTCCGTATGCTTCTTCAAGGTCACGGACCCATCTTTTGGTGTCAAAGAGAGCACTGGTCCATCGAGCTTCGTATAGAAGCTTTCTGAGTTGGCCCAAGCGGCCGGTGACTCTATAGCCGCGGTAGACGCAATCATTGACTAGGCGGACTGCCTTTTCTTCGTAATCTTCTTCGCCGGTAGCAACAAGATCTAATGAAGCCTTCTTGCCCTCTTCATTACTAGGTAAAGCGCCCTTCAGGATAGATGCAGCCATCCTTGAACACATCTTGTACTTGTAGCGGGGAAGAGTAAGCAGCGGGGTGCCCGACCAAAGAACATCTGCAGCTGTGGTGTGGGCATTGCACTCAGGAGTGTCCAGGAAAAGATCGCAGACTCGAGCACGTGCAATATGTTGATGTTTTTGCGCAACGTCGGTAAACATGATACGGGAGGCGACTTCAGGGCCAGCCCACATGAGTGCGGTTTGTTTGAGATTCGTCTCACCAAGATCTGGGAAACGCAGAAGCCAGAGGATAGCTTTTGGTAGTCTTTGCAGGATACGCAGCCAGGTGCGGAAAGTCGTGGGCTCAATCTGGATTATGTTAGGACTGCAAGTTGGCATAATTTCATTTTCCTTACCTTATAGAGCTGATTGAAATTTCCGAGGATGATGGCATCGTCAGGGAGGTTGGGGAACAATTCCTTTCGCATTGCCCACCTTCTTTGTTGTTCTTCCTCCCAGGTGAGCTGACGTCCTGTGGCATCTGGGGCGCTTTGTCTGTGATCGCAGCAGAAGAAGGTATCGCGGCAGTAAATGATGTTTTCGCCATATATCCAGTTCTCATCGGAGCCTCCGCTGTTTTCGTCGACGAGCTGATCTTCCATGTCAATGTTGCGGCGCCAGGGTCGCAGAGTATCAGTCGGAACCGCAGTCTCATCTGCAAGCAGATAGTCACACCAATCAGCACCGAGCGTGCCCGCAAAGCCCATAAAGGACATCTGAATAGGTGCGGGACGTGCTGCAAAGACCTCATTTCTGGCACCCCTAGTATAGCCATTGAGATTGATGAGAATATGGATGCGATCGCGAATGATTTGGTTCACAAGTCGCTCTGCTGGCCAGCTACTGGCATCGTAGAACACCGGAGCTTCCTTCTCAATCTGCTGTCTGTGGATAGACCCGTCGCTTGCCGTGGTGGCGTAACATATGGCTTTGACTCGTTGCGGGTCGTGAAGACCGAAAACTGACTGCATAAGGTGGGCGAGCGGATGATTGTTGAAGTCGGAAGACACATATCCAACCCGAAGATACGGGGCCGGTGGAGGCGGAGGTTCGAAAACAGTAGCTGGCAACCAAGGGGCCTTCAATGTCGAGGAGGAAATACGGAGACCATTTCGTTGCGAAATGAGGCGAATCTGTTTGGCGGACATAGGACAAGTGAATGTGTGGAAGGGTAGAACAGTAGGGGCCGCAGGAACTGTCAAGGAAGAAGGCAACTGAGGCCTTCGATAGTTCGCCAGAACGAGCTGCCGGCCGCGACCATCGCCCTTCTTGTAGCGGTCTTGATACCATTGCCAGGTCAAACGCTTGATGGCTCGCTCAACCAAACGAACAATGCGAGCTCCTTCCCACTTCTGGCCTCGCCATCCAAGGAGAGTTTTGACCATGCTTTGCTGCTTTTCCTTGATGCTGCTGGCATCACTTTCGCCCAACGCGAGAGGGCGAAGCATGTCCTTCATGAACCTTTCATCCATCATCCCTCGGCCCCAATCCTCTCCATCTGCGAGCTGTTTTTCCACGAGATCGACCACACGCTTAATCCAGCCAGAACTTGAAGCACCCCGCAATGTAGCATCCAAGAGCATGCCCTGTTCATTGACGTGCCAGCGATCGCGAGAACCACCCTCTGCCGCAATCCCACCTCGACCAGTCCAGCCACAGACGGAGTTCAAAGCATTCGCAAGACCACAAACCGCCTCGGCGAACTCGGGGCTTGCCTTCACAGCTCGTTTGTAGTACAAAATTGCGTCACTAATCCGGCCCTTGTCCTTCACGGCGTTTGCGAGATTGGCAAGAGCGATATCAAAGTTTCCGTCGCATTGTACGGCTTGCTCGTACATTTGGATGGCAACATCAAGCTGGCCTATGTCCTTGAGCAGACTTCCAAGGTTGGTGTACAAGTGCGCATGGCGCGAGTCAAGTAGCAGTCCGTAGTTGTAGTATGCTAGTGCCAGTGCGATACCGCTACCGGGGACAAGTCCTGGGATTTGCGGCTTCATCATGGGAGCGGATACTGGAATATGTTTCGAAGGGGCGGCCTGCTGAACACTCGCCAAAAGGATACCGACGTTGTTCGCTGTGGATGGACTAGGCTGGAGCGAAAGAGACAGATAGTACAAGGCAAGAATTTCCCGAACTCCATACGTTGTTTGGTAGGCGGAAGCCTTGGGCGAGTTGGTTGCCATGCCATCTTGGAAAATCTTCGCGAGGGAAAGTAACGAGTTACTTGTGGTTGATATGGCAGCCTTCCGGGCCATACCTTCGCTTGAGACATATTTGAGGCCGGGGAGGTCGCCATGAGGAGGGAAGCATAGCTGTGCAGTCTTCAACGCCGGGTCAGGATGAAGAAGAATGGGATCGGTCGAGGGAGGAATTTGGCGACCGCCAGGCGAACGTTCCGATGCATCGTAACCAACGACAGAAAGGATGTGCTTGATCAAGCCACTGATTCCTTGGACTTGAAGACCAGCACCAATTAAAACAGCATTCTCAAATGCTCTGGCAGCGCCAGCATTATCACCAAGAGCATAAAGCATATTGCCCTTTGCGTGGATTAAGGCGAGCATGCGGCCATTCTCGGATCCGGGGATGGCAAAGCCGCTAGAGCCAAAACCTGGTTGGTCAGAGCCAGGGAGTTCATCAAGATCCCTGTCGTTGGAGTCATTGTCTGCATCGTATTCGAAGACCGGTTTATCCGAAACCTCTGAAATGCTCGTAGACTCGCTGACCGAGGAATCGGAGCGCTCGCTGTGTGTTCCAGTGGTTCGGAGAAGGTCCTTTTTCTTAGTAAATCGCAATGATCTCTCCACCTCTCCAATAATCTGGACTGCCTCTTGGCCACGATGGTCACCACAGAGAAGGCCAATGAGATGTTCAACGGCTTCGAAATAACTCGGGCGAAGCTTAACAGCTCTCCTCCAGTGGCACTCGGCCTCATGTTTCTGCTGGAGGGCGAGTAATGTTGCTGCAAGATTCGATGTCGCTTCGACGTGGCTAGAAGTGTTAATCGTAGTTGGCATTTAGTATGAAATTAAAACTTACTCTTTGTCTAGTTTAAGAATGTGTTTGTACCATTCTTGTGCCTTCTGGTAATCACCCAAAGCATAGGCAAGGCACCCACCCAATAATATACCATCAATCCATTGCCATTTGCTCTCCTCGCAGTGCTTGTTGATGGCGTCTAGGGCAGATGCGGCGGTCATGCTTGGTGGAGTTTCAAGGCGCATGCTCTGTTGGACACCAGTAATCGTAGTCCCAGACATGCGCCGCAACGGCCGCATAGGCTCCATTCCAGGAACAGCCGGGTACATGCCATGTTGACCATTGTTTTGATAAGGATGCTGGGGTACATTCGGCCATTGAGATACAGCAGATGCAGAGCGACCGTGGACAAAATGGGGTCGGCTATTAAAGGGTGGCTGCGTTTGGACTGGCCTCTGGGTGTCTATTGCTGGAGCTTGGTTGTTTACCGTCAGCTGCGTAGAGCTCTGGGTGGTGTCGTTGGTCGTGGTGTTATTAAAGTTTGCGCCGGGTTGCCTAGGGGGCCTGGGATATATGTGAGGACGGACGTGCTGTTGGTGGCCATTAGGATGCCGAGCATTCGAACTAGATTTTCGAGTTGATTGAAGATACTTCAGAAGATCGATGTAGACCGTATGCGCCCATGCAAACACCTTTTCCCTTGTCTGTGCGTTCTGTGAGTGCGGCCCGAACTCTGCTAACGGGGTGGTTGCAGGTGTTTGATCGGCGACGGGAGTGGTTTGACCAGACGACGATAGACCATAGTCTGGAGCAGGACGTTGAGCAACCGGCACGGCATTCCGTTGAGAGTGATAATCGATCGAATGATTGCGAGGGGCGGGATAGGGCATTGAGTAATCGAACGGTCTGGGGATGTTCCCGTAAGAATGGGGTGGCTGATTAAATTGGAATTGATTTTGCTGGAAATTATTCATAGGAGGAACTGCTGCATTATGAGCCGGCCATTGGGGCGTGGGCCAGCCATGGCCGTGGTGTGGATAGAATCTAGCATCTCGTAAAGCTGCAGGCTGATAAGGAATGAAGGTTCCATCATGCCAGTAAGGACCGAATGGGCCTTGATCGTTGGAGACAGTCGGGTTTAAAGGATCTTGTATCAACGGCCCTGGTGCCCCACCGAAAGGATAGCCGTGAAGGGGGTATTGCAACGGAGGTTGTAAGGGGGGTATCTGGTTGAGCATAGAATCGATCTGTGTTAATGTATGTGGGCCGCTGTTGAACATTTCGTGGCCTCTTCCTGATCCTGTTTCGAAGTATAAGCTGGGGCTCCATTCCGAAGGTTGATCCTGGTGTATTCGATTGAAGTTGATCTTTGCCGTGGGGGATCTTATAGGAAGTTCTGGCTTAAAGTTGTACGGCACGTTGGAATCTGCAGTTACGGGAAGCAATATATGTTTTGTCGCATGCGGCTTATCAGTCTGCTCAACAGAAGTCCCGTCATAGGCAGCTGATAGTATGCCATTAGGTGTCTTCCGGCGCAGCATGTGTTCCGGCGGTTTGGATCGGTCATTACTTCGATCCGAGGCAGACCCTTGCGAATGATAAGAGTTGTGGCGAGAGAGTGGATGGGCATATTGCTGCGGTCGTAGCTGTTGGGACAAGCCGACTTGGTCGAAACCGGATGCATTTCGAAGGAGCGTACCGTTCGGTGAGGGAGGGGGGTTGTTATATGGGGAGAGTAAGGGCTGCGGTTGCGGGGGGTATTGCCGGACCATCGTCATTGTGGATGGAGCCGTGGGGGAGGGTTCTACTATAAAATGTATGGGATATGGTATATATCGACCGTGGTACAGTGAACAGAATATGGGAATCTAAGGAGTGAGTTGGTGGCGGTGGAGGGTCTACTACACCCGGCGACAGAAGCGAAGCTGCCTAAGTCGTGCGTGAAGTAAACAAGGTAGGAGCGATGCTGCCGGATTAGCAGCACAATACTCCAAACCCAGGACTCGTCCACCTAGACCGGCCTTTGCGAAGTCCTCGTCCACCTCTTTCACATGACATGTCTCTCGGGTTGTGATATAGGCGCTGGTGTACCGGATGTCTTCGCGCTGGGTTGTCGCCAGCTGAAGACTCCGGGGGAAGGTTGTAAGTTGGAGATCCCAAACGTAATGTTAGGGTTATTGGCGACGGAAATTGAGGGTAAGAATGGCGGGAAATAGACCGTTCGTTGGATAAGGATCGATGGAGTCCGGTGCGACGGCTGTTCGAGATTGTAAGCGTCAGCGCTCAGAGACACGGTACTTTATGACGGGCGGAGGTCGAGGAGGACGTCTGGGTGAGGGAGAAAGGCTCGTGGATGCAAGGAAGACGAATCGGTGTAGTTGTTCGCAGTTGAAGCGGGCAGAAACCGGCGAGTTCGGAATGTCGGAAGCACACTCACTTCTGGGAGGTTTCTAGCAGGAGATAGCACAGCTTTCTACCTTTCTTTGATATTGTTTCCGTTTGCTGGAGAAGGACGACGGATGTAGCGGCGTGAGCGAAAGAAGGGAGGGGGGGAGTGAGCGGTAGAAGAGGCGCAGTCGTCAGGGTCGCAGGGAGTTTGGCGAAGGAAGCAGGGCGATAGATCCCCAGTCGATCCAGCCGTGCCAGAGGAGGGCCCTACAGCGGGAGTGTGGTATGGTTCGGGTGACAGCCGACGGGTGTCGCGAGCCAGCAGCCGTAGTGAGGTTATAGGTATGCGGTTTGTCGTAGGTGGGTAGTGGGCAAACCAGGGACGGTGGAGAAGCAGAAGACGGTGAGATCGAAGAGAGATGTACGAGGTAACCAGGTTAATAGCGGTGGATAGGTATTGGTAAGGGTAGGTTGGGGTTAGGTAAGGAAGGTTTCTCTAGGCGGGTGTATCGGGATGTAATTAGGTACGTAGGTGAGGAGGTAGGCATGCATGTACATAGGCGATGACGAGGATTTGAGGGAGGAAGAGGAGGAAGAGGAACAGCCTGCAGAGAGCAGAGTGTATGTACGGAGTAGAGTAGAGTAGAGTAGAGTAGAAGGTATTAGTGGTGAAGAAGAAGAAGAAGAAGAAGCAGAAGCAGGAAGTGAGACTAATAGTGCGATGGTTTAATGTGGCTGATCCTCTTCGTCTCTCTCATCCCAGCGCTAAAGCAGTTGCAAGCGTTCGTTCGTTCGTTTCCGCGTGGGGAAGACGCCCTAATGAACGTCTACTAGTTGATTTGATACTCCTTGCAAGTTGACCATGTATTGAGTCTTGACTATCTACAGGCTACAGCTAAGATGATGTCCATATCCAACCGACCGTTCCATCTCTGCATTTGCCTACATAGGTGCCGTCGTCTACGGTTTACACTACGGAGTACAGCACTAAGCAGATGCCCAGGTTGGGAGTAACTAGGTATACCTACCCAATGTGAGCGTCGTTGTGCTGTACAGGCCCTACGGGGTAATTATCAATAAGATGGATATGCAGAAGGGTGATTTGTTCCGCACCATTTGTGCTCGTTGTTGGTTGGGGTTGTCAACTTTGTGCTACCCATAATTACCAGTACAACAATAAAGATCGCCATGTTGCTTTTTCCCCCCTCCACCGCCATCGTGCGCCCTTTCCACCACCTCCACCACCAGGTCCACCACCACCATAACGATTCCCACATCATCATCATCGTCACCATCATCACCACCACCACCACTCACCACCACTCATCTTCATCCTACCCAGCACGGAGTACTCCGTACCATCATCACCACCCTGTCTGTCTTGCATAAGGGACATAACACACGCCATCATCCACCTCACACACACCCACACACACGCGCGCCCCAAGCCCCAAGCCCTAAGCCGCAAGCCCCCCCTCCCTCCTTGCAAGCCTGCAAGCCGCACTTCCCATACATACCGATCCACACCCACTACGCCCACCCACACCCATCAGTCCCATACATAATTAACATTAAAGAAATAAGACGACCCGTCCAAACCTTCCAACTGACTGGACGGCGCGCAGATAGCGGGCGCTCGTGGGAAAAAAGCTTGCATCGAACCATGCAGCCAGTCGTGCCAGCCCATAAGTGTTCCATGTTTTCTTTCTATTACCTGGTCACTTGGTAGAGGCCAGGCTTTCTGCCTGCGATTCGCTATGCCTTCTTTACTGGTAGCTACTGCAATCGCTACGTAACCTACCATACACCGCACTCTCACAGAGTAGAGCCCCCAGACTCTACCAACGAGATTCCTGCTGTTAGTTAATCACTACCGGGGGTTTGTTGGTCGTAAACCTGCAAGACTCAAGTTATGGGTGTGTGGTGTGGGTAGGGTATCGACGTCGGTGTCCTTCCCTTCCTTCCAGGATCTCATGGATTCAACGCCGGTAGCTTCACTCGCTCGCATCAGCCAGCCCGCCACTAATTCCCGCTATTCTTACTCAATAAATCGTAGCCCGGCCCTTTTCTTTCTTCCTCAATTATTGATTCTTTCTTTTATTTTATTTTCTTTCGACTGCGTAGACTGCATAGGGTAGCTGCATACATACGTACCATCACGTTGGCGTGCGTAGGTGATGCCCCGTTTTCTGTCGCTCCCCGTCCTTGTACACCTCAATACATCTCCTTGGGCCCTTGCCCTGGTATGTATGCATGTCCGCCCTCATGTGGCGCCCCAGTGAACCCAGTAGACACTGTAATACATACCTACCATACTCCGTCCATACACAGTACAATACCGATCCATCCCATTCCAATCTACCAGCATTCACCACCACGGAGTAACTACCCAGCCACTCCACTCCACTCCACTCCACCGTCCTGTCTCTTTAAAGTGGGAACCCGTGAGATTCAATGGGGCTCCCAAAAGCACCGAGTTTAGCATCTCTCTGTCTGACAGGCAGGTCGATCCTTGAACGCACGACGATTTCCCAATCTCCATTCCGTCGTTTAGGCTAGATTATGTCTACGCCGTATCTTTCCCCAAGCGGTGCGGTGCTTGCCGTCTCCCGACGACGTTGTTACTGTATTCTTTGGACATGAATGATGCAGGATCGCAAGGATGCTGCGCTGCCTTCGAATACGCTGCCCTGCTTACCGCCGTCCTGACAGACAGACAGACAGTCATGGTCGGGGTTGGGGATTCGGGGGGGAAGGGGGGCGTGAGACAAGCGCGAATACCGTACACGGCAGGCGAATCGAATCGAATCGATATCGCTATGTTCATGCAGTTGCAATATACAATTACAGACCGTGACCGGTGTGTGTGTACTGTGTATGATACGATACAGACATATCATCTGGCTCGTAAACTGTGGTAGTGTGTACGGTACGGACTACGGCTACCGTCGCATGTAATTGGGTAGTAAGTGAGCATCATTCGAGCCGCCGCTAGGGAATGTAAGATGTGCTGAAATAGGCCGCCACGGCGCATATGAAACGTATCCCCCTTGTCGTCCCAGGTGTGGTGTGCATTGATATGTCACTATCGCTTTGCCAGTTATGGGATATATTTGACATCACGGGTTTGGCTTGGGATATAACGGTCAAGTGTTATTGGAACTGACATATTATGATAAAAGATACGGAGTACTCTGTATACAGGGTAGAATTACTTATAAAACTATGTAGACCTAAAGTTGATGGACCACGGAACCATGGCTCTTCGGAAAGAACACGGCGTCGCGGTGAGTAAAAGGTCATTGTTCTCCTTTACACCAAAATAGGCGATGACCACGGAGAGTAAGTCAGCGCCAGAGTGTCGGTAAAGTGAATTGGGGTTATCGTCACTGCCAGCGACGAATGCCCTTATTGTCGGCATGCCGCAAGCAGATCGGAATCACAAGAAGTCCTACGCGTGCAACTTGTGTCTACACAAACGAAAGTGCGGATGTGGCAATCGCATCTTGCTCCTCCCAAGAGCCGGGACGAGTCCGGGAAGCCGGAACGTACCTTTCGTAGATCTTGGATAGCAAATCGAGAAACAATTGCGCGCACCTACCTACACACACACCGGTCAACGACAGTCGACGGGGCTGACCGTGA
The DNA here is from genome assembly GCF_010015735.1 of Aaosphaeria arxii CBS 175.79. Lineage (NCBI taxonomy): Eukaryota > Fungi > Ascomycota > Dothideomycetes > Pleosporales > Aaosphaeria > Aaosphaeria arxii. The sequence continues at coordinate 289,129 of NW_022983484.1, forward strand.
GTAGCACAGCATTAGTTCAGGAGTTCACTACGCCGCGTGGACGAGGTACTGAGGTCACTCCAAGCGCCTTGCCGCTGCGGACGGGCAGGTAGGCTGTTGCCAGAGCGGTTCCGCCACCTCGCGGCACAATCTTGCGAGACAGGGACCTTTTTTCCATGGCAGGCCTATGCCTATGACCGTCGAACAAGAGACAAGCGGAAGCGCTGAACAAAGAGGGCGCTGTTCACGTCAGCAATGGCCTGACGACTTTTGTCTAGATGCCTCATCTAGAAGAGCAATGGAACAATGAGCAAATCGCTCCGTCAGGCCATGCTGGGTCGAAAGTGGGAAACTGCAATTCGAAATTGAAAAGCAAAGTTGTGGATAGGAAGAAACAATTCGTGATGCGAGAAGAGATTTTGATGTTCGTAGCTTTGCCAAGACCCACGTGATCGGACTAGTGCTATTCGGAAATGGATTATCGTGGGCCCGGACAATGGTCGGTTTGTGTAGATGTGGCTTCACGGTGGTCGAGTTATTGTAACTTGCTTTATATATGATTCTCTCATCTGACAATTTAAGGTTTTCACAACCATTCTGAGCAATCAATTACGCCAACTTTCAGTGGCCCTTTCATTCTTGAAAAAAACCCTCCTGAGTGAAGACTCGCTCCCGCGATTGCGCCTACCATAATCTATTCATTCCGTCACAGCCCTCATTAGCAATGAGTGCAGAACAACCACAGAGCGCACCACAGGGCGCACCACCAGTCCAGGGCCAACCCCCGCAACAGCAACAATCCTCCGTAGAAGACGAAATGGCTGGAATCAATTTCCAAGGTCCTCAAGGACAGCAACCTAGCCCCGAACAAATCGCCATGATGCAACGACAAATCGCCAGCGAAGCAGAGAAGGCCGGTCTAACCATTCCCCAGTACATCGAGCGCCTCAAGGCACAAGCAATGCAGCAGCACCAAGCACAGATGGAAGCTCAGCGACAAGCACAAATCCAGCAGCAACAACAAGCACAGCAGGGTCAAGCCCAACCAATCCAGCCAGGCCCCCCGAAGCCAGAAGCAATCGCAGTTGCGAATTTCCTCAAGTCCCAGGATTTGAAATTGCGAACCGTCATTCTAGATGAGAAGCGAAAGGATATGTTCAGAGGTGCGGCATACGAATGCCAACAGACAATTGCCAACCTAGCTAATCCCTACTGTAGTCAAACGAGCCCTCCGTGCCCTACAATCCCCCGCATACGCCAAAGCCCGCTCAAAGAACCCTCTCCTGCCCGAAGTCAATGACCGCGTGACCGCCGAGAATACGTTCAAGCTCCTCCCGCTCTCCCTTCTCGCTCTCCGCGTCAACAAGGTGGACGAGTCGCAAGGCCACGAAGGCCACAACCATGCCGCGAAGAAGCGTGTAAAGGGCCTATGGACCGTCCGTATCGAGCAGCACCAGGAAGCCGGCGACGACCACTACTACGTCTGGCTGTTCGAGGGTGCACAATGGAAGCAGAAGCTGTACGCCGGCGGTGCGCTCCTCCTCATCCTCGCGGTCGTCCTGTTCCCTCTTTGGCCGCTGTTCATGAGGCAGGGTGTATGGTACCTTAGTATGGGCATGCTAGGTCTCATAGGATTGTTCTTCGCCATGGCCATCTTCCGGTTGATTCTCTTCATCATTACCATGTTCGCCGCTCCACCAGGTCTATGGCTATACCCCAACCTATTCGAGGACGTCGGGTTCTTCGATTCCTTCAAGCCCCTCTGGGCATGGCAAGAGGTACGACCCCACTCTCCATTCCCCAACCCTACAAACCACAACTAACAACTACCCCTCCCAGACCCCCGAAGACATCAAGAACGCAAAGCGCGCAAAGAAAGAACGCAAAGCCGCCCGCGCCGCCGCAAAAGCCGACGTCGCCGCCAACGGCCGCCCCGCCAAAGCCTCCAAAAAGGCCGCCGCCGCATCCCCAGAGCCCACACCCGCGCAACCAGCAGCCGCGCCCGTAGACGCAGCACCCCAACCCACAGGCTCGCAGGCCGCAGACCCAAGCTCCGTATCCCAACGACCGAGACACGCGACCGTGGAAGAAGACGACGAGGAGTGATAACCCCCCTCCCCTTTTTTCTTAGCATCACACACATTCAATATCCATCCATACATCCTCCTCTCTTACCATACATTCCCGCCCTTTCTTGTCAATTCTTCTTCCACTGTGTTTTGCGTCTTGCGTCTTGTGCGTGTGTGCTGGGCATTGCTACATTGCTACATCCCCCCCCTTTTCTTCGCCACATTTTTTTCTCTCGAAAGCTGCTCGAAAAATGGGTCGATAGGGTAGGGCAGGGCAGGGCAAGGGGGCGTTATTATATCAATCCATCAATTCAATCAATTCATTCAGTTCGATGAGTTCAATCAATTACTTCGATCATTGGGTGTCTGGGGCGAGGGGCGATGTTGGATGTGTTGTTGTGCAATGCCGTGAAGCATTTTCCTATGAGTCTTGGAACCGTAGCTGGAAAAACGGGAAAGGGGCATTTAGAAATGGGAAGGGAGGTAAAGGGGAGCGTAGGTGTGTGTGTATATCAAGTCAAATCAAATCAGTTTGAGTCGTCAAATCGGATAGTCCCCCCAAGAAAACAAAAATTGGCTGTTGTGCAATTAACTTGGACGTTTTCGCGATTTCGTCTTCGAAAGTCCCATGTATTGACTTATCAATAGAGGAAAGAGGGTATACGAGGGGATTGATCCATTTTTTGTATGGTATGATACGTATGTATGTACAAGAATCGTAATTTGCATGCTTGCTGGCTGGCTGGCTCACACACTATGGACTTTGAACGAAAGAAGAAGGGAAGGGAAGAGAAAAGAAGAGAAAGAAGAACGCCATGTACATGCCCCGCCGCCCATTGTTGAAAAGAAACATCGTTACACTCGGATCGTGAGTCAGTCAGTCAGTCATCAGTATCATCATACGTCCATTGTGTCTGTCTACGAAAAAAAGAAAAAGAAGCATCCAATACAGCGGCCGACAGAGCACGGAGGAGACAGGAAGGAGCCGTAGATTGGTGGAGGGGTGGAGGGTTCGATGGGTGCTCTGTATGCCTGCCTGCCTCCTGCCTGCCTGCCTACATATACCAAACAGAGAGAACGAATGAACGCCGTAGTAAGATGCTATAAGAGGGTTGTCTTGGAAACCAGGTCTACTAGAGGGAGAAAAGTGGCAGGTTTAAGTCGTGGCGGTGGGTGTTTGAGCGGTTTCCGTTGTCGATGGCTGAGCATCACCACTGGCTTCGACGTTTGACGGTGGTGCTGATGCGCCGCTCAGAGGTGGGGAATGTAGGCCTGAGGCGACGGCTGGTGAATGTGTGAGAGAATTATTGGGATCGCGTTCTGTCAACTGGCGTTCTGGAGGATTGTTAGTATGTGGTGCATTAATTGGCAGGAAGTGATGACGTACCCAATTCGCGTATTCTCAGTTTCAACATTTGGTTCTCCCGTGTCAACATCTGTGTCTCTGCCTGGTAGAATGCACTCTCGTCCCGCGAAGCACTCGTCGCTGCGCCTGGAAGCCAGTCGCTGCTTTCGTGTGGACCGCCAGAAATTGGTCGTAATGCGGGTGAACCATGATGGCTGCTATTTCTCGACGCTAGGGAGGATTGCCGGCTGATAGCATAAGGTGAGCGTGACCTTGGTTGTGCGATGTTGCCTGGAGCTGGGACTTGTGAGATGTGTGGGGGATGTGCTGACAGCGACATTGAACGCTCAGAGGTAGGAGTGCTGTCATCAACTGCCGAGTTCGAGGTAGGTGCTTGGTTTGCTTGTAGTGTGGTGATCTGGGCTTGTTGTTGGCGGATCATGTTGAGAAGACGATTCTATTAGGATGGTTAGCAACTATACTTTAACGAGAACTGAACATGCTATAGGCGATCAAGGAATTTGATGGTAGACTGGTGTTTTACATACCACTTGACCCTCTTGCTCATACTCGAGCTCTTGGTGTAGATCTCCCAGACTGGGGGTTCGCTCATGATGAGGGCTCTGTGGCCACGGTCCTCGAGATCGACCTGAGGGACTAATCTGGAGCTCACCTGGGGCTGGGACGGTTGGATCGTTCAAGTTGAGGTTCATACGGATGCTGCTACGTCGTCGAGCTCGTTCGACGTCTCTGCGCATGCCGCCTGTGGATGGTCGCCTGTGTTCCTCTTGCTGGATGCCTGCGTTCATTGTGGCGGCCGCAGCTAGAGAGTGTGGGGGAGTATGGGAGGCGGGAGGCGAAGCCGTGCGGCCAGGATCAGTAGGATTGTTTGAAGCCATGCGTGAATGGAGTGGGGAAGCGGAGGGAGATGGGGAAGCAGGTAGAGAATTGAGATCTGGGGCCATGATCCTAGGACACCGAGGGGGGCCAGCCTCTTAAGGTATGGGATTAGGAATTGGAGGCGGAGGTATGACGCAAATGTTAGAGGGGCATAGGAATGCTGACCGTCCTCGTGAGGTATGATGGAGCGTGAATGACTGAACGATTAAGCTGTAGTGTAGAAGTGTAGTAGTGTAGAGTGTATGTAGATGATGAAAGTGGTATGTTGAGTCGTATGGAGGTGGGGTGAGAAGTTGGCCAATGACCTGCAAGCCCTGATGGAGGTTCCGTAACGGGTATAGCGCGGGGCTGGACTGCAATCGATCGCCTTGGATGTCTTCGTCCCTCGCCTCCAAATGTTCTGCCTCCAGGCTACGTCTCTCTCCCGTCTCTCCCGTCTGCCGTTCGCTTGCCTCGCCTCGCACTTCCAGCCGTTGAGAGAGACAAAGCAGCTCGGCAATTCGGGATCCACCAGCTGCAGGAACAGAATCCCACGAAGCCTATCCCAGACTCCCTACCTAGACCTACCTGCCGACCTCGTTCCTAGATAGCCCTACAGCGTAAATCCACCACACCTCATACAAACCACGATCGACACTCAGCTCGCAGCTCCTCACGACTACTGCCCAACACGACGGAAAAAACAATAATGCGGGAGCATTGCGGCGGACACTATGGACACTATGTGAAGCTATTGCATATTGCCACTATTGGCACTAACAGCCTCAAAAGCATTTTCAGTGCCTGAGAACCCCATTCCGTTGCGCCGCACCTTTGTTTACCAACATCTTTGTGAAATTATACATGCGACACGCGACGCAAGCGTGTGAAGTTCGTGGATTTGCGCGTGCTGCCTTTGTCCTCTCTTCGCCGAACTACGACACATTGGCTGCCGGTAGTTGCCAGTGTGACCTAAAAGAGCCATCAACAGTTGCCGTATTGCTGGTTACCGTCTGTGCGAGCTGCACCTTGCCCTGCGAGTTCACACAGCAATTAATTGTTGCACTCTCCGCCCGCCGGGTCCATGTACGGGGCAATGGGGGCATTCGACCAACCTGTGCGGAAGTGCAGAGCATGCCTATTGATTTTGACCAAGATCCTGGCCTTGAAAATGTGCTTGGACTCACGCTTGGGCACAGAAAAACGCCAATCTCGCATGTCTCCCATGAGAGATTGAAGGTGTGGCGCGTTGTCGCAGAGAGATCCGATTGAGGTGCGGCTTGCAGTTCCGCACCCTCGCAATCTTAGTCCAACCATGCACACACATTATCGCTGATCATTCGAGCAGAGAGGTCTGCGTTGTCTAGAATCCAGATATTGAACTAACATAATTCTAACCCTCATCGAGCCTTGGTACACCCACAATGAGAATGAACTTGATCAGATAGAACATGGTGTTGGTCTGAATGCGTCGAACGACTCGGATACTTTGACACAATACACTCCGCCAAAAGCTCAATCTGACACATCTTAGGTATGTTGCTTTTGCTGGTCATGATCACCCTACTGACTCTCTCACTGTTCATGCGGACTTTTTCGCCTTCTACGGCTTTGATTCAATCCGAGGCAGAGAAACATTTCTTTTCTCGGGCTCCCGGAGCAGTTCTCAGACAACAATGGTTTACCTTGCATTGGCTGTTCGAGACCTCATAGCTAATGAGTAGTGGCAAGCTAATAATAGTCGGTCTGTACTACACAGTACCTTTGACCAACAGTATTGAGTGCAAACTCTGACCACAAACTTTGAAATAATGACGACTTCTGATCAACATATTTCAGACTGGCGATTGGGGCTTCTGCTTGTGAAACTTGGATACGACCGTCTTGTTGTTGGTTTACGATGACGAAACGAGAGTAAGGGGCATCATCAGGAGCAGCGCCGGCCTGCCGCCTGTGTATGATCGCGACTCATATCCACCGTCGTTATAGGGGCATCGTTCTCTGTGAAGTAACTTTGGCGAAAGAATGATATACAGAACTCGAGACAAACGGCGGCTGCGACGATTGTATTAAATGGAAAGCATCTCTTGGGCAACCTGAGGAAGTGCTCGAAAATGTTGACACTTCGCCATGGTCAAACAAGGCCCAAACCGCGAACGAGCGATAGTCTGATGAACGGGCTGTAGTACTAAGCATCCCCGCCCCATCGGCGAATTGGAAGCGAAATCGAAGTAGAATAGTGTGACAAGGGGACCGCCGCCCGGGGGTCCTTTAGCCTGCTTGGCCGCTGAAAAGGGGCCGTTGGGTGGCCCCTGGCATGCTCCCAAATCACACAACGCGGAAGCGTGGGAGCCCTTCCCTGTGGGTTTGGCTACGGTCCCCTACGGATACCTTAACACTCTGTTGCACTTTGACTGCAATTCCAGTCAATTCCAGCCTTTTTCGCTGCAACTTCGCGCCCGCGACGAGTCAACGGCAACCCGCGTCACCCACCACTCCTTCAGTCGACGTTTCTTTAGACGTTTCAGTCACTCTCTTCGTCTCCCCTCTCCTCCCCTCTTCTCTCACACACACCCGCATATCTGCACTCCCAACCCTCTAGAGACACGTATCTCTGTTCACTCGTTTTACATTACAACTACACTCGTTTTACCATTGATCTCTGCAAATTCTACTGCGGAGGTTTGCACTCATTTACACGGATACGGGGCTACAATCCGACCTGCGTGCACTTCGCAACACAAGACACAGACCACTCCCAACAATCATTTCATTGCTACTTCTGCGTCCTGGCCTTCACCAACCTATTATCGATTCCTGGTTCCCTGCAAAACAGTTGCTTAACAGACCCAAATTATCACCGTAAAGGCGAATTCGTGTTACCCAGGATCGGCGACCCCAGAAAAACCATAGTTCGAGCTATTATCCACCGGCCTCCGTTTCGTTCTCGACACCAGATATCTTGCACCGAGGACGCTTCCCTTTCGACAACTTGTACATGTATCTGACCACCTCGAAAGCAAATTCACCCGGCCATTAACGCCATGTCTTCCTTAGGGACGTCGCGCTGGCGGCGCAACAGGTCCAGTATGAATCTACTCAGTCAAACTCCACAGCCGGTGCAACCCCAGCCTTCCCTTGCACCTACACCAGCGCCAAAGCTTGAAAAATCATCTTCCAAAATGTCACTGTTCAATCTGTTCAGTCGACCAAAAGTAGAGAAGGCCAGAGGCCATATAGAAGTTGGTCTAGCAGTACCGATGCAGCCACAGGAACCTCCGAAACCTCCCCCTTCCCCACCGAAATCTTCTTTGCGACTTAACCCTACTCCTTCAGCCCAGCAAGTACACCGAGCGCGATCAAGTGGAATGTTACGGCCGACATCGTTCCGTCCTTCTACGGCCACGAGTAACAGAGACAGTGGCTCCTGGGAGCCACCGCCTCTGTTTCAGGCCTATCCTCGGTCAATCAAACACGCCACCGTTCAAGCCTGTGTCTTTTCTCCTGATATTCTGCTCAGGACTCAAAGTCAAAGGAGGCAATACGAATTGGCGCGAGAACGGAACGAGAGTCAGCGTGATCTATCCGCAACATTAGAAGGTAGCACGGAAGCAAAAAAGTTGGAAAAGAACCATCGACGACTTATATCTAATTCAATCCTGCATCCCCACACGCCTCAACTTACCGACAAAGTTTATGTCCTGGACGATGACTCCCACATTTTACAGTATGCCGGAGATGGCCCGCTCGACCGACTTCCAGAGAAGGTTTTGAAGCTCGGCAAGGAGTCGGCAGCTTTCGCATGCGATCTTATCCCCGGAAAGCATTGGGTTCTACAAATCTCACAAAGTGCCTCGGAGGATGGAACAGTGGCAATTGGGCCCAAGCACAACCTACTATCCCGTCTACGTTTACAATCCTCTAGCGTCAGGAGGGAAGCAACAAGTTTTCTATTGGTACTGGACAGCGCCGAAGAGATGGACTCATGGATGACAACTGTGCGCAAGCAGATTGATACCCTCGGCGGGGCGAAGGTCAAAGAGGAAACCATTAGAGAATCATCGTCGATTGAGGAATCTCCGGAGGAACATTCTGAGTCAGTCAGCACACCTGGACAACGCTACCTCACCCATCGCAATCCAAATCGCATGTCCAAGGCCATTGACTCGCCCTTCCAGTCGCTACACTCAGATTCACCAAGAATCGTCGCCTCTGATTGGGAAGGGAACAGGAGCGAGAAGACAATCAGCATTGCAGACACCACTAGCATCCACTCTTCCGGACACAGTATCAAGCGAAGGTCGGTTGAGGCATCATCAATCGCCACGACAGTCATATCGCATGATCAACTGCAGCTCGATCAATTGCGGGAGCGGTCACGACTTTCCTATGTTTCCGCTACCACGGGCACCTCAATCTCTGTTGCTGGGACAAGGAACACGTCTCGCAATTCTTCGCCGGCCCCGCAGTCACCTAAGGAAGGCATTTCCCCTTCTGAAACGCCGCTCACGTCGCTCAGATCGTTTCACATGATACCCAGCGGCGCCACTGCAACTCGCCGGAGATCCATGCAACCTCTCCCAGTAACCAATGAAGACAGCTCTCTATCCGCCGGAATGCATTCCGTCACTCCACAACGTCATTCCATATACGGTCCTACATCACCAACCTTAGATTATTCGGGGCACCCGTCTTCGAACGCATCTATCCCTGTATCAACACACACTCCTGTGTCCACTTTCAACGCCCACGCACCCAAGGTGACTGCGACCGATGAACAGTCGCATGTCGTGCCCACAAGTGCCGCGAACTTTGTACGCCTCAGTGGCCAGGGTGCAGTGAGATCCAGTGTTAGAAGTTCAAGTGCACCCGCTGCCAGGCAGACTTCAATATCACCACCCCCACGAGACCCTGCCCCACCACCAGGCCGACGACAATCGACTTTGGGTGACCTTCCGTCTTCAGGCAAACGGATGTCACAGGGCCAAAAGCCTTTCTTGCGGCCTCTACCTGTGCGAACCCAGAATCATGACGGGGCTGTCGTTGTTCCCCGACGTTATTCATCACTATCACCCGCTCCGATCCCTTTGGGCGTGGTAGTCAACAGATCTGCGACCAACCCAGTCAAACCTCCATCCGCGATGCATAGCTTTGCTCCTTCAGGTGTCAACAGAGCACCTTTATCATCTTCCCCAATCAATGAGCAAAGGACAGCAGCACCTTCGTCACAGCCGCTACGTCGCCCTGCGAGCGTTCAGATTCGCTCGAACCCTGCGCCTTTCCTTTCCTCATCACGGCCGGTAGGCGCTCCCGTACGCGCCATATCCAGCACCCCCTCTTTTGTCCCAGGCAAACGTGCCTCGGTGGCACCAGGACTTCGTGCCAGCCCATCGAACCCGGCGCTTGGACTGCAGAATGTCGATACAGCGTCTCAGCGCGGCGTAGTGCCTCGCCGTTCGATGCCCGCCATGGCATTCCCTCCGCCTGCGCCTCCGCCAAACATGCCGTTACCACCACCACCGCCTGTCGGTCCACCAAAGGCTGTTGCTGTGTAACCGGCGCCTCATCTAACACATCATTTTCATTTGTCTCTACCATCAAAATCATAACTCAACGATCCTGAATATTTGGCGTTTCAACGGCTCGGAACGGAAAACCTAGGAAATCACACAAACTCGGCTGGAAAAGCTCGGGATATCATGTCGTCATGTCCTTTTTCTTCAAACTTGTCGTTATTCCCATTCCCCATGTTTCTATTCTTGCTCTTTGAACTTTTCTTCTTCACTCGCACGATACCTTGCTTGCTGTTGCATGTTTCCTTTCCGGTTCAATGGCCTATCTCCCTTCTCAGATACCTCTTTTCTTTTTACTTTCAACTTCCAGTTCATCCTCATGTACGCCACAAACCAAACTGGCGCCGCTAAATATCGATAAGACGATCGTATAATTATATGACAAACAACGGGGACAACACGCCATACGTACCCTTTATTTTATACCCACCCAGATACATGGGAAGCCGAATATATCAATCCAGAAGCATATTCTCTAGCACGGAAATCTGTCTGTCTATTACCAAGTCATTGTGTACTCTTTTACTCGCGTTCCATGGTTACGAGAGTAGGACAGCAAAGGCTCTCATCATATATGCCTGCTTCATTGTTTAGTGAGCGAAAGGCAAAAATCTCAAACTTTGATAGTTGCTCTTCACGGCCTAATTTTACTTGCCTTTTGACGTATTAAATTCACCCTTTATGATTGATTTTTGTTTCTTGTGATGAATTGCTTGACTTTGCATCTGAGTATGGTATTCGGTGCGGTAATGGTAATGGTGATGATAGGATTGAATGTCTGAGGAGGACTGTTAAGTCCGTTCAGTGCAACATAGCCCTGCATACAACGCAAAATACCAAGCAAGTAGAACGGCAGAAAGGCAGGTTCTTCAATTATTCTAATTTTTTAATCATCATCTATTAAACCAGAGTATCAAACTGCTCGGTACACATGTATCCTAGATACAAATATAACACTAGTAATATCTAAGCAAAACAACCCGCAACGCTCTCCATTCGTAACTCGCAGATCTCCAAGTCTGTCTATGTAGTACTTTTCGTATCTTCCGCCATCGCTATTAGATGTTAGAGAGAAGTGCTTATAAAAAAAAACATACAAACGCTACCCCATACTCCAGACAGCCATAGACCCGGTCCGGGTGACATCATCACCCGCCCAACACGTCGTCTCGCCCTCGGGACGGTTCGACCCCTGAGCTTGTTATCGATAACAATTCCACGATAATTATTTCCAATCGATAAACAACAAACGTACTCACCATCCAATCCGCATCCGCTCGAATATAATCCATCAACCCACCACTTTTTTGCCCATAGAAGAAGAAGAAAGAGAAGAGGAGGAAAGAAAAAGAAAACGCGTAATGTCGACGCGTAGAAAGCGGCCCGCGACCAGCACGAGGGACATCAAGACGAAGAAGAACACTACGGACAGCACCATCGACGACAATGTCAATGACATGAAGCCCAAACCCGGCATCAAAACCAACAACCTCCTCCTCACCCACCCCCCAAACCCACCCCAACCATCGTCCCTCCCTCCCCTGCGCTCTCACAACCTCTCCTACCACCACCCCCTCCTCCTCTCCTCCCCCACCGCCAGCACAGCCCTGCTCTCATGGTTCACCTCCATCTCCACCTCGCGCTCCATGCCGTGGCGGAAACCCTGGCTCGACCCGTCCGCGCCTGACTTCTCGGGCGAAGCGCTCAGCAAGCGCGCGTACGAGGTCTGGGTGTCGGAGATCATGCTGCAGCAGACGCGCGTCGCGACCGTGATACCGTATTTCAACGCGTGGGTCGCGAAGTGGCCGACTGTGTGGGACCTCGCGGGCGCGGATGAGGCGGAGGTGCTGGCGGCGTGGAAGGGGTTGGGGTATTATTCGCGGGCGACGAGGTTGAGGTTGGGTGCGAAGGAGGTGGTGGAGGAGTTTGAACGGGGGAAGGGGGAGGGAATGGAGGAGTGTCCGATTCCGAGGGGGGTGGAGGGGTTGATGGGGGTGAAGGGGATTGGGAGGTACACTGCGGGTGCGATTTCGAGTATTGCGTTTGGGGAGGCGGAGCCGGTGGTTGATGGGAACGTAGTGAGGGTGTTGAGTAGGCAGTTGGGGTTGTATGTTGATGGGAAGGATAGGAGGGCGGTGGAGTTGATCTGGGAGGTTGCGGATGGGTTGGTGAAGCACGTTGCTGGGTTTCCGGAGAAGGGGAGGAGCGAGACGCCGGGTTTGTGGAATCAGGCGTTGATGGAGCTGGGGTCGACGGTCTGTACGCCCAGGCCGAAGTGTGGAGAGTGTCCTATTCGAAGTACATGTCGAGTGTATGCGGAGGGAGAGTTGTTAGCTGGCAAGAAGGTGAAGAAGGAGAGCGTGGTGGTGCCGGATATCGAAGACGCATGTTCATACTGCGAGCCGCTCGACACCGAGGATCTCCAGTCTGTCTCGCCAGAAGACGACGTAGACGATCAAGATGCACCGAAACCATCCAAGAAGCGGAAAACAGAAACGAAGCCTGTCAATACCATCTCTCACTACTTCAACCTGCGAACGCCTCGTACCAAGGCAGAGAGCGAGATCGTAGATAAGAGAGATATCCCCGAGGCGGCTCCGGTGAACGGCACCCACAAACGCAAAGACGCAGATTCCAGCGCACCATTGAAGTCGACGATAGCTTACTGCTCGCTGTTTCCGAAGAAGGTCGTCAAGAAGAAGGTGGCTGAAGAGGAATGCGTCGTCTGTTTGGTCGAAGCGCGTTTATCAGGTGGCGGCAGCCAGTGGCTGATAGAGCAGAGGCCAGCAACTGGTAAGTTATTGATTAGCGGCGCCTCGTCTACTCCCGTAATCTACAAGGTCTTGGGATAGATATTCCCATTCGGTGGCTAGTCAGAGCATTTGCATTCGATCTGGCGGCATCGTCTAGTACTTGCACAAGTAACATGTGCTTGGTTAGACTGACAGGTGTTTCAGGGCTACTTGCTTCGTTGTGGCAGTTTCCGCAACGAACCCTATCGACATCTGATAACACAACATCTGGTAGAAAGGCGTCGGCTGTTGACTATGTCTCGACGCTCGAGGTTGGCAATCTCGATGAACACGCAGACAGTATCCAGCACGTCGGCGAAATCGGTTCGATTGTTCATGTCTTTAGTCACCTGAAGTTGACGATGCATGTACAGCACTTTCAGATCCGCATAGCCGTTTCCGAGAGCCTGGCCGATAGCGAGAAGGGCACCCCGAAGCGTGCCAAATGGGTCGCTACCGAGGCAATGGACGAGGAGACCCTATCGACGGGTATGCGAAGATGCTGGGATCTGGTTACAGGATGACGAATTCTTAGTCTTGGGATTGGAAGAGAGTATATGCTAATGAAAGTCAATGGCAGCAGATAGGGACGGGAGCAGTATAAACAAGCGCCTGCCAATAGGAAAAGGGGATGTCAGATGGCGGGAGCGAGCCATGTGTGTCCTTGGTCAGACTTTCACTAATTGCTGGATGGGATTGGCCTAGAAGGGGAGATCATTCTGGACTGATTGCTATCTGGACCAATGATTCGTAACCCTGTCGCGGATGGCGTTGATAAACTCGACACAGGAGGAGGTGCTATCGAAGAGTTAATATCGAATTGACGAATACCTACCTGACGGCGGAAAGTCGAAGACATAAGTACAGGTCGATATGTTATAAGTTGGTTGATGGCCCAACTTGTTCACCACCATCGTCATCGAGTTCATGTTATGTTCATATTCACATTCATGTTCGTGTTGGTGATGATAGGGAACCCCCACCCCCGCAAAAGGTAGGTTGGTTGGTGGATACGGCCAAATCCTTATCTCTTTCTTGGCGATTAACCACCAATCTTGGCTTTCCCGCTCCGCTATCAATCACACTTGGACTCCATAGCCATCCTTGCACTTCCCCTTCCCCCCTTCCACCCCCGGAATCCGTGGACATTAGGGATATGAGGGGGTCTATGCCGTATGATAACACCTATGAAGCACTGGCTGATAGATAACAGCTCTTGTCCTCCACCTGCACTATCCCTAAAAGGTGAATTATATCCAGTCGAAGAGGCACAGCAACCTCAACCTTGACAGTCCACGACTTTGACTAGACAGGGGGGATTACCCATCAGGGCCATCACCGCAGCCATGTACCTACGACTAAGTAGTGAGATTGTGAGACTGGTGCAACAATGTCCCTCGATAAGAACGGTCAAGTAGTTCCAGTTATAAACAGACAACATTGCCATGTGTCTTGAGCCCCATAAGTTTTCCTTGTACCTTTCTTGCCTTACTTCGTGCGATTGTTCGTTCGTGTAACGGTTCCCCATTGTAAACTATGGAGGCTCCCGCTGCCCCAACTCCCATCACCGCATGGCCGGAGTACGACCAGCAGCCTACGGGTGGAGATGTCTTCACCCAGGATCTCAATGCGCCCTATGACAAGGGAGATTTGTGCTGGATCCTCATCTGTGCGAGTCTTTGCTGGTATGTAATACATTACCATTGACATAGTTAATTGAATATTGCATACTGACTGAATGTAGGCAAATTACTCCGGTATGTTCTATCATCATCATAATGGCCTAGCTATGGGATTGTACAACCCCAATCAACTACCATTCTGCCACTCGTCCTATCATAGGATATTACATATCATGGTTCTAACATCCACCAGGCCATCGGCTTCCTCTACGCTGGAATGCATAGGCGCAAAGCTGCACTCACTATGATCTTCCAATCGCTCTTCTGCGCCTGCGCCTGCGGCATCCAATTCTGGGTCTACGGGTACACATCCATTCCATCCACTCAATGCAAACCTCCCGCTGACAATTGCAAAAAGATACTCACTCTACCAATCCCACACGACCGGCCCATTCATTGGCGACCTCTCGCTCGCCGGACTCCACAACGTGCTGGCCTACCCAAGTCTCGCGAACCCCGATATCCCTGATATCCTCTACGCCTGCTTCGGATTCACGTTCGTGACGGCTACGGCTATGATCTTGGCTGGTGCTATGTTGGAGAGAGGGAGGCTGCTTCCTAGCATGATTTTCCTCTTGTGCTGGACGACGTGAGTGCATTGCTCTGCTATGCCCCTGATCCGATCCTGAATGGCTTCTTCCCTTCTCGTCGAAGTAGTGTCTATGTTTCATACTAACATCACGTGTCTCAACAGCTTCGTCTACTATGTCCTCGCGTACTTCGAGTGGAACCCCAACGGCTGGCTCTACAAGCTCGGCGTCTACGACTTCGCCGGCTCAGGTACGTTCCCCTTTCCATCCATTCCTCTCCCCTAAATCTAACCACCAACAGGCCCCGTACACATCGCCTCCGGCTTCTCCGCCCTCGCCTGGTCGCTCATGCTCGGCCGGCGCAAAGACCCGCACAACGAATCCCACCACCCGCGGATCCCGCACTTCAAGCCTCACAACCCGTTCCTCGTCGGCCTGGGCACGATCCTGATCTGGCTGGGCTGGTTTTCCTTCAACGGCGCCAGCACGGCCAACCTGTCCCTCCGCAGCATCTACGTCGTCGTGAACACGAACCTCGCGGCGTGTGGCGGCGGCATCGCCTGGGTGCTCGTCGAGTACGCCTTCAGCCGCAAGTTCAGCATCGTTGGATTCTGCTCCGGCATCATTGCCGGGCTGGTTGGGATCACCCCCGCGGCGGGCTTCGTGCCGGTTTACGTGGCTGCGCTCATCGGTGGTACGTATCCCATCCCATCCCCCTCCCCTACCGCCATCCTCCACATAGGAATCCACAACTAACGTACGTTCTCCAACAGCACTGACAAGCATAACATCCTTCTTCACCGTGCGCTACAAGCACATCCTGACCATCGACGAGGGGCTCGACATCTTCGCGATCCACGGCGTCGGCGGCTTCGTCGGCGACATCCTAACCGGCTTCTTCGCGACGTCGTCCATCCCGGCCCTCGACGGCGTCAACAACGCCTACGCCGGCGGATGGTGGGACCACAACTGGAAGCAGATGGGGTACCAATTAGCCGCCGCGACGACCTGCGCGGCCTGGTCTTTCGTCATCAGCATCATTCTGCTGTTCATTATTGATAAGATCCCCGGGCTGCATTTGAGGGCGAGCGAGGAGGAGGAGGTGAGGGGGCTGGATGAGAAGTATTTTAGTGATTGCTGGGGGGATGTGCCGGTGCTTGAGGGGTATGGAGGCATCACGGGGAGTGGGAGGTTGGCTGGTGGGGGGGATGGGAGTGTGAGGAGTGGGGAGGCGGTGCCGGTTGTTGCGGCGAAGATGGATTAGACTTATATCTGTTTTTTGTTTTCGGAGACGTTGAGGGAGCGTTGTGAGGTTCTCTCAATGCTGTCGTTCTTTGACATGCTTAGGCTGATAGATTCGCTACCTTTTCTTCTTCATTCTGTCGTTTATATTTCAGACAGCTACATACATACACACATACACCCTATACCCATCCTATTTCCATTCAAAAACTAAACTTTCAAGTTTAGATACTTGTAACATTGTCAGCTATAAACCCATCACCTCCCCCTCCCAACCCACCCACTCTCCCCCGGCCCAAGATAACTCCCCTTAACACCCCCCAAATCCACCACCAACCGCTGAACCGTCGTCCCCCCCTCAAGCAGCCAAACACTCAATCTATGCTCCCCCTTCTCCACGCGTCCCACATTCGAACTCACGATCCTCGCGCCGTTGATGACGCTCTCGCTCCACCCGCCCGGCATACTTCCCAGCGTAGAAGACGGCACGGGGGTGACGGTGATGGGGGTGCCGTCGTCGATCGCGATGGCGTATTTGAGCGGGGAAGAAGGGTCGACGTTGAAGGAGGGGGGAAGGTACACTGAGACCTTCGCTGCGGCGGCGGTGGTGAGGGCGTAGAATGTGTAGATTGCGCGGGGGGCGGTGGAGGGGGTCAGGGGGGACGAGGGGAGCGGGTTGAGTGTTAGGCCGGAGGCGGTGCGGCCGTAGTTTGGGATTATGGACAGTGAGGTGCCGGAGGAAGGATTGAGGGAGGTGTAGCGGTGCATTTCGATGGCGACGGCGCCGTTGGATTCGACGTACCCTGTGAAGGAAGGGGGCACGGCGAAGTTGGTGATCGGGAGGGTGAGGGTCGCGGAGGTGCCTTTGCTGGGTTTGATGGTGATGTCGGCTTTTGTGGTGGTGTCTTTTGGGGCGAGGGTCCAGTCGACGGTGATGATGGCGCGGATGTCGGAGACGCCGGATGGGTAGGTGAGTGTGCCGGATGATGGGGTTACTTTGATGTATGGGACGCTGGCGGTGATGGTGAAGTCGACGGTTCCGGAGCCTTTGGCGTAGATGTCGATTGTGCGGTTCTCGGGGGTGTAGGGGTCGATGGATGGGAGGGTTGGAGCGGCATCTCCTGGTGTTGAGGCTGCGCTGTTTTGGACGGAGACGCCCATTATGCCTGTGGATGGGGCGGTTGTTCCGATCGTCTGCACTGAAGGCATGGAGTTGGACGCTGGGTCTTGCCTGTGTGTATATGTATGATTAGCATGCCGTACGATTATAGCATCAACATCGTCACTGACCAATTGTTGTAGCCAAAGTGGATCTGATCCATCATATGGTTCCATTTCCCGTTGACCAGACTATGATATCTCTTCTGGATCACCGCATCCTGCGCGTACGTCTTCTTCACATCGTCCGCCAGAATATTCGTGCTCATCCTCTTCTGCGCAGCATACGCCTTGTTCCTTGCCGCATTGATATACACCTGCACGACCACACGACCAGCCATAATGGGATGCAAAACCATCTCAAAGAACGCAATCTGCGTCTCCGCATCAAGTCCATCGTACAATTTCTGCGCCTTCACCTCCAGCGCTTGCCACTCGCCCAGCACGGTCTCCGCTTCGTCGTAGTTGACAGTGCTGTACGGGAAGTTGAGATTCAGCAGCTCGTACTTCCGCCGGATGATGAGTTTGCCGTAGGTAGCCATTGCTTCGGCGGTGCCTTTCGATACGGCGGCGCCGAATTCGCGTGTCGCCCATGCTTCGAGCCAGGGATCGGTGCTGGCTGAGGAGGTGAACTTGGACATGTCGTATGCCATGTCGAGGAAATGAGATATCGGCAGTTCCTAGTACATACTTCATCAGTCTTTACAAACCTCAGCCGTCCTCGAATATCGATGTGATACTCACCAAAGGCTTCAAATCCCCAACATTCACGATCCAAATCTGCGTAGCGTTCTTCTGGTGCGCGAGATGCATCTGCTCCCACGTCTTCGAGAGCTGGATCGAATTGATCCACTTGTAGTTCCTCGGGTCGCCGACGTAGTCGAAGTGGTAGTAGACGCCGAAGTTCCCAGAGCGACTCATCTCGCTGCTGATGGGCAGGCGTTGGATGTTTCCGCTGTTGTCATCGCTCCAGAGGATCGTGACGTCCTCGGGGACTTTCATGCCGGCTTGGTAGTAGCCGCCGACCTCCTGTGAACACTGTTAGAACTTGATCCCCCAAGGCGATAAGTAGGCCTATAAATTGGTCGACTGGTCGGATGAGATTGAGAAAATTGCTTTGTTACCTTGTAAACACACCACATCTGCGGCACGCCCCTTAAATCCTGCACACCAAGCGCACTCTTCAGCGCCCCCTGCTGAAACGCAATAACATCGACCAACTGCTTCGCATCGAGCGTCGGGCTCGCGGTATCCCCATCCCCCCTCATCCCCATCGTCCACACCGTCTCCCAATTCTTCGCCCGCGTCGCCCCATCCTGCATATACTTCTTCAGCCCCGCCTGATTCGCCTTCCAGTCCCACGGCTTGACTTTCTCTTTATCCGCCCTCGCCAGCGGCTCCGTGTGCGACGTCCCCATCACGATGCCCATCTCATCCGCCAGCGGCCCGTTCTTTGCGTCGTCGACGTAGAACTTGCTCGCCCACATCGTCGGCCAGAAGTAGTTTGCGCGGAGGCGGAGGAGGAGTTCGAAGACTTTGGCGTGGAAGGCGGCATTGTAGGACCCGAAGCCGGCGGCGGAGCGCACCCAATTGGTGAGGGCGGGTTGCTCGTCGTTGAGGAAGATGCCGCGGTATTTTATGGAGGGCGGGCCTTGGGTTTTGGTGATGGGGAGGGCATAGATGGCGGTTTTGCGTTTGGGGGGTACGTCCGCCCACCAGTACCAGGGGGAGACGCCGATTTGTTCTGAGATGTCGTAGAGGGCGAAGATGGTGCCGCGTTTGTCGCTGCCGGCGAGGATGAGGGCGCTGGCGACGCCGTCGGTTGGGTTGGGGACGACCTGCGTGGTGAAGGATTCCCATTTGCCTTTTACGGCGGAGACGTCGAGTTTGCCGGTGCTGATGAGGTTGTCGATGAGGGGGGATTTGCCGATCGTGCCGGCGATGATGACGGGCGTGTTGGTGAGGCCGGAGGTGCTAGTTGCGAGTTTGCCTTTTGTGCCTGTGACGAGGCCAAAGTCGTTGGCGAGGTCGTTACCTGCGCGCGTGACACCGGGCCAGTCTTTGGAGTCGATGACGATAGTCGGTCCGGACCCTGTGCCGCCGAGTTTCAGTCCTCCTGGGGTTTCTGAGAAGGCGAGATTGGGGGTTTGCCATATGGCTAGAGTCCTGAGGGCGAACGAGAAGAGGCATATGAGACGGAGAAGAAACTCCATCATGACTGATGAGTCTCGAGTGATCCTGAGATGGAGAGCAACAAGACGCACGAAGAGTACATTCCTCGGGTTTTATAGACGACATGATGTGGAGATAAATAGTCGAAATGGAAGAAATGCGGATATATCATTTCGATCTGATTCGCCTATGCCCATGGTCAATTGCAAAATAACACACGAAAAAGTAACACGACACGGAACGAACCACTATATCCCCCCTCCCAAACTTCCGGTGCCGAACACCTCGACACCACATCCCACGGTTGCGAAGCCCCAATCACAGAGACTCGATCTCAGCCATGGGCCCGCTCGTTGGTGGAACATACCAAATCCGCATCCAATATGCCGAAGACGCTTTTTGATTGTACGAGAAGCCGAGGGGCCCGCGTAGGCGGAAGGCAATCTCGAGCGTACTCGCTTCTCCGCATGGAAAAGTCTATGAGATCTGTGGTGGAGGAGATGGTTCGGGGATCCGAGCAATGGCAAGGATGTAGTTGGGTCGTGGGGCCTTCATCGAATTGAGCTTAATTTGACGTAGATTGATTGCGAGTCGCCACAAATAGCCGTAATAAGGGAAAGAGCCACCAGCCGTTCGAAGGCTGCCACACGAATACAGTGTATGGGAAATTTGATCGCAATGAGAGAATGCTATACGTGTGATAACATCGTAAGACTGTGTCTGAATACAACGTGCACGTGGTTTAGTGCACCCATTTACTGCCATGTGAACATTGATACATGCTCTACATGAACGATCTTGACAGGAGCAATTCTAAATGTTGAACATCAAACCCCGAGGAGGGAAAGCTAATTTATGTTTTTAATGTTAACTCTGGTGATAAATATAGGAAGAGGTAGAAATGTCAAGCGGGACGGCGTTTGTCCAATGTAGGAGGCACACATTAGAAGCACCAACTGGAGAGAAATTAAATCATAATTGGAGACAGTCGATAGCAGACATCAAGTAAGCATTGTCACAGCATCTATGTCATTATCCAAAGAGATAAATTTAACAGCATCAATTGTTTCATATGTTATCGTGTCTATTCACTGAATGGTCTATTCATAAGAAGCATTAAACATTGCAAATCATCGACCGAATCGAAAAGAAACATTCTTCTCATGCATGCATGCGTTCATGCTAAGCAAGCAAAAGGCCCATGAGGGTAATGTAGATTCTGCGTACAACCCCAAGCCTTGCTTTGATTTGCTTGATTCCTCCTCCTCCTCATCAATGGCATTATACCTGGATGCCTATCATCGCTTCCCAATGCTTTTTTGGTGCTACACAACGCCTGATTCCCGTTCTAACAAAAAGTTACCACTGTGCTATATCGATTTCTTTTCTATTGGGAGACCTCGAAACGAAATTTAAGAGGAGGGCTCCTCGATGCTGTCGGGCTTGACAGCGTCGGCGTCAGACATCTCGGTGTCCTTGGGCTCAGGGTTCTCGGCCTGCCTCTTGGCCTCCTCCTCGCGCTTCTTGCGCTCGATATCGGCCTGCTTGGCGGCGGCGGCCTCCTGCTGCTTCTTAAGAACGGATTGTCTCTGCTCCTCGATCTTGTCGTTATAGCGTTGGATGATGGGGCCGGCGATCGATCGGATCTCCTCCATCTTGCTGACGTACTGGTTCTTGGAGGCATCATCACCGTCTTCGTAGAGCCAGTCCTAGAGAAGGTTAGCATTCAAGATTTTATTGCTGATGTAGGGAAACATGGCTTACCTCGATTGTGTCAAGCTTAGTGGATAGTCTTGACTTCTCGTCGTCGCTGGCGAATTCAGAGTAGGTGCTGGTGATCTTATCCTTGAGCTCGTAGATGAAAGCCTCGAGCTCGTTCTTCTGGTTCTCGGTATCGGCGACGAGCTTGTCCTCCATGATCATCTGGTTCTCGCGCTCGGCGGAGATGGTCTTGGTGGCCTCATCCAAAGCAGCGGTGCCGGCAGAGATGGGCAGGTCACCCTTGCGCTGCTGCTTCTTGACCTTGCGCATCTTTGGCTTCTCGTCCTTCTTGTCGACATCCATGTCCTGTGTGTCAGATGTCAGCTTTTGAATAGAGTCATACGCAGAATCAATTACAGCAAAAGAAGGGTCGCTGCGAGCCCTTTTCGCGATCGGTGAGGGGTCGTGCTCGTCGATGCGTTTGCCGGAACTCGAAAAAATGGGAGAAGTGGGAATACGTACGTCCTCTTTGCCCTCCTCCTTGGGGGGTTCGGGGATAGGCTCCTCGACCTCGACCTCCTCGACGTAGTAACCGGACTCGACGTTGAGGATACCGTGGATGTTAAGACGGGCCTTCAATTTGCAGATCATGAAGTCACCCTTGGGATCAGCCTGGACACCCTTGACGGAGAACCTCCCAATGAAGGGATTTGTCTTTCCGGGAAGGAGCTCTGGCTTGGCGTACTTGGCCTCGAGGTCGAAGGCGTGTTTCCTGTAGAAGGTGAGGATCTTGGTGGAGGGCAAGACGTTGCCCTTGTTGAAGACGGTGAGGCTGGTGTCCTCGTCTGGGATGTCGTCGGACTTCTCCCAGGTGAACTCGATGGGGTAGCTCACCATGTCGTGGACGGAGAAGTCACGGACGCGGAAGACCGGGGAGAGGATGGCGCAGCTGAAAGCGCAGCCACGAGCGACGGCCTCGTCCTGGTTGAGAGTGAAGGAGAGCTGCTTTCCGAAGAAATCACCGATGGCCTGCTTCAAGGCAGGGACACGGGTGCAGCCACCGACCAACTCGACGTGGTCAATGTCCTCGGGCTTGAGCTTGGCCTCGGCGAGAGCCTGCTCGATGGGCTTGGTGGCACGGTCGAGGAGAGGCCTGACGAGCTCCTCCAATTCCTCACGCTTCAACATACTGCGGACATCGACGTCGTTCATGACGGACTCGATGTTAAGAGGGGCGACCGAGTTGGCGGAGAGAATCTTCTTCAGCTTCTCAACACCAGCCTGGACACGGAAACGGGCCTTGGGGTTCTCGTTGATGTCGATCTTGAACTTCTCCTTGAACTCGACAGCGAAGTGGTCGACCATGGCCTTGTCGAAGTAACGTCCACCAAACTGGCGATCCCAGGCGGTGGCCTTGACGGTCAATTCACCTTTCTTGAACTCGACGATGGAGGCGGTGTAGGTGCTGTGGCCGATGTCGATGAAGGCGACCCTTCGGGGCTTCTCCTCTGGGCCGGGAAGGTCAGTCTTGGTGATGCCATAGCCCAATGCGACGGCGGTGGTATCATTGATTAGACGCAGAGCCTTGAGGCCAGCAATCTCGGAAGCGTCGAGGACGGCTCTGCGCTGGGCATCGGTGAACCAGACGGGGACACTGAGAACGACGTCGGAGACGGGGAGTTTGAGCTCAGCAGATGCGGTCTGCTTGACCTTTGTGAGGAAGGCGGCCTGGATCTGAGTGGCAGTGAAGCGCTCCTTCTTGCCCAAGTATGTGACCTCAGCACCGACCTGGCCGTCAACGTCGACGAGGGGAGCAGAGACGAAATTCCTCTCGTCCTCGATATCGGGGTCGTTCAGGGAGCGGCCGGCCAAGCGCGTGAAGTTGGCGACGGTGTTCTTGAGGTTAGAGACCTCCTGGTTCTTTGCGGTCTCTCCGAGGTATCTGCTCTTGGGGCCAAAGCCAACTAGGGAACTGTTTGTATATATTTGTTAGACTAGAGTTTTCATTGTTGGTGGCGGGGGGAAAAGGCTTACGGAGTGGCACGGTTGGAGACTTCGTTTGTGATCTGGGAGAAGGTGTCAGTCGGTCATCTTATTTGCGATAAACATATAGAGACAAGAGAGTCAGGATATGAGTAGGGGAAATACGCACCACGTCGACACCACGGTTGCGCGCGACCGCAATGACGGTGTTCAGCGAACCCAAATCAACACCCACGACAGACATGATTGTGCGTTATCAGTTTCTTTTGGCGGGGTAAGAAAAAAAAGGAAATAGCCTCTTATAGAGAAAGGGCGGGCGGGGTTATAGATCGCGGAATGCGAGGGGTATAAATTATTGTAGAAGGGGAGAGAGGGCGGAGAGTGTCGAGAGGATGGGTTAGTTATAAACGGTATAAAGAAATTTGTGGACAAGGTGTGATGGGGAAGGACGGTGATGTATCGGCGGGGGCCAAGTACGTAAAAAAAGAGCCTTCTGGAGAGTTCGGTTGAATTCCATACAAAAGTCTGTGGTTGGTGGTTGGTTGGTTGGCTACCCGTAGGTACCTACCATGTACCTTGCAACTAACTGGTTGGTTGGCCAGGACTACCTAGTTGGGCTACTAAGAAATCTAGGACTGGGCAACAACAAGCAAACAGGTTATAATTATTATCAAATTTCTCTTATGTATACCCTGTGTCGTCGATTGTGTCGTCGATTCTCTGTTGTGTGCGTTATTCGTGTATGTACTCCGTACTGTGAAGACACACTCTCTACTGTCAACGAAGTACTATCTACCTATCTACTACATGTGCTAGAGGAAGGAGGGGCAGACTTTTGCTAGTGCGCCAGTGGAACCGGTAACGTAAAAACAAATCGCCGACTTGCCGACTTCCCCCAGTCAATCAATAACAAATAATATGATACGAGACGAGTACCAACAGAACACAACACAACAACGCATGACAACAAACAATAACTACGACTACTAACCGTCACCATCCACCCATCCATCACCACCGTCGCATCATATCATATCCACCAGTCAATAAGCTGCAATCACCTACTACTCCGTACTTTAATTACTATCACCATCACCATTGCTATACACTGCGTTCACCATCGTTACCTCGCCCCGCCTTACGTCATGTTCAATACTATCGTCACGCCTCACTCCTCTTCTTCTCCTTAAGGAACAACAGTAGATACCCATAGTAACTACCTTACCTGTATCTACCCTATCTAATCCTTCATCGTGGCCTTTGGCATCCCGCCAAGCCCCCTACTACGTAATCATGGCCGAGATTCCGCCATATCCACTCTACAACCGAACATACCACCTCTATCGTCTCTCCCCGCTATACCACGGCGCATCGCCTCTACTCAACGAGAAATCACTTCGATCCCATGCCCGTCACTTGAAAGACCAACTCAAGGGCGACAATGTTCGTGGCGTCGAGGTGGACTTCGCGGGGACACAAGGCGCATTGCCTAACCTTGGTCCTCTCGAGGACTGTACCTGGGACCTGATCGGCGATGAAGATGCCTGGATAGATCGCTACCACCAACTACATGAAGACCCAGAAAGCTCACAACTGTCCTCGCGACTCTCTCCAGATAATGTGCGCGGGATCCAAGTGACGCTCGAGTACGAAACACAATCATACAATGCCCTGCTTCTGAGAGACCCAACATCTACCACGTCACCCGAGGGATTCACCTCTCTGCCGTTACTGATGCTGAAGATGCCTGCACCGCTCCGCCAAGTCGTGCTCAATTACCTAAGAACAACGTTCGATGCCAATGTATCTCCGCTACGCCTTGCCCCAGCCTTCCTCACCTCCACTCTCGAGTCATATTTCCGCCATTGGACCTCATCCCAGTCTGCCCAATCCATACAAGATGTTGTGCGCCAGCTCCAGCTGGGTCTTACCTTTCCTCAAGCCACGACCCTCCTGAAGCATATCGATGTGACCATCACCGGCGCCGACGTTCCAGGGTTCATCACCCGTGGCAGGTCTGAACGAGGCACTCAGGATGCTCCTTTCACAGGGGCTCTTCGACAGTACCTGAAGAAACATTTAGCTCTTGACCTTGCCCACCCGAAGGTGCAGATAGCAAAACTGAGCTGTGGTGCCTTTACTCTCTCTACTGATAGAGTAAAACTGAATGCTCCGGACCTGCTGTCAGATATCTCCATCACAGACAGTGATGTCCCAGAAGTCAGTGCGGGCCAGCTTGCTGTCCAGGAATTCTACAACGCGCTCGTGAAAGAGGCCACAGGCACTGGGAAGTTTCTTCACGAGGCTGCTGCGCTTGAGCGAGAATCATCAACGCCATCTTCCACACACAGCGGCGCAAACCCATCAGGAACGAGAAAACGCTCAGTCAGCACGACGGCAACAAAGAACGCGAACGCCAAGCGATCAAAGTCCCGAGGCAAAGAGAATGGGAATCGCGGGAAAGAAGATCAAGACTTGAATATGCAGATTACATGATCCGTACCTCTTCTCTCCATCTTAGTAGGCTCTGTACGAGCCGAGTTGGTGAATCCTTGGTGGGCTTGTCACGAGATGACTTATTTCACCGTATTGCAGATTCATGCTAGATGTGTACCTCAATCATAAGTTGCTGGCTTGAAATGGGAGACTGCCTACGGATTGCCATAGCGGAACAGCCAGTCACTTCTGCGACCCTGTCACAATGTAGAATGCAAGGCTTCAGCAACACCTGTGGGAATGTCTGCTCGACAGCAAAATAGGTAATCCAATGCTGACAGCGATATAGCCCCACACAAGGAGCGCTGCGCTAAGGCTTCGAGTCGCCAGCATATCTGGACCCTGCTGCAATGCTTTCGGAGCGTGCTGGCAGCCTACATTATAGAGATATCAATCTGACACTCTAATCATATTACCACCAAACGCGTCCCTCGAACTATCGTTCGGAGCGAATATGCACCGATATATCCGCGGACATGAGGAAGCTACCAGCACCTTCCTCAAAGAAAGCGGAACGCATGAGTAGAAGATATCTGCGTCTCCTGTAGCATTGGCATGCAACTACATGTACGCGCTTAGCATGGTTTCCCGCGGTAGAATGCGATGATCCTACCCCACCTGCACCATCGACCTTGATCATTTCTTAGTTTAGATACCGTATTCTTGACCCCAATGTGCGTTCTGGGTTGTCAGGCTGCAGGGGTATTTAGCAGGCTTACCGGCAAGGGTCTGCTAATTCGCGTGTCCAATGCAGAGTTTAGATTGACTGTCCGAAATGCGGGAATCACACGAGGACGGCATTACAACTACGGTTTCTCAAATGGACTCATCCCATTCGGCTTTCTCGTCCTTCACTGCTAGTTATAAACACCATGATGGATGTCCCTTCTGTCCGAATCGCCGTGCCCGTGTTCTTTTGCTCTCTCGCCGTTGATGGTGACATTTCCGTCCATCATGTTGCTTCGTGTACTTCTTTTGTCTAGTCTGCCCAGCATTCTGGCCGTCAATTTCCCGTTTGAAGAAGTCCAACTCACCGATGCAGATATATCTAGCAATAGTGATGTCCAATTCGGCGGCAACAACAGCGAAGCTGCCATTGAGGGATGCAAATATATCCCTGGTGATGATGAGTGGCCCACTGAAGCCGAATGGGCGAGACTCAATGACACCTTAGGAGGAGCTTTGCTAAAACCCAAACCTCTAGCCAGCGTCTGCTACGCTGGACCTGACTACGACGCCAGAAAATGTTCAACTCTGCAGAGAACCTGGACGAGTGCTGCCTTACAGTATGTTAGACCCTATTGCAATTGCAAGTGTTTGCGAAGGAAGTGACGCTGATATTGCAACCCACAGTGCAAATGACCCCATCTCGATCATGTCTCAGTGGCCTTCGGGTCATTCCTGCGTACCTACTTCAAACCCTAACTCTACATGTACGCAGGGAGGTTGGCCGGTGTACGTGGTCAACGCAACGACGGTTCGGCACATCCAAGCTGGAGTCAACTTTGCACGCAACCGAAATATTCGACTTGTCATCAAGTAAGTTTTGTCGTCTGTACCAGTCCTATCTGCAAAAGTTGCATCCTCACCTCAACCCCCAAGCATTGAACTGACAACATCAGAAATTCCGGCCATGACTTCAGCGGCCGATCCATCGGCGGCCACTCCCTCAGCATCTGGGTCCACAATCTCAAAGACTTCGCCTATCATCCAACTTACACCGCCAGCAACTACACCGGCCGAGCTGTATCCTATGCTGGCGGTTACCAGGCTCAAGATGCTCAGGTCGAAATGGCCAGACACAACATGACCTTCATCGTCGCCGGAGGGCCCACTGTCGGCATCGCTGGAGGCTTCCTGCAGAGCGGTGGTCACAGCGGGTACACGAGTTTCTACGGGATGGCCGCTGACCGTGTGTTGAGCCTTCAGGCAGTGACTGCGGATGGGAGGCTGGTCACTGCGAGCGCAGATGAGAACGAAGACTTGTTTTGGGCGTTCAGAGGAGGGGGTGCTGGTATGTCTTTTCGTTTTTGATATCTTTGTCACTATGAAGCAGGCTCACATTGTTCACAGGTACTTACGGCATCATCACATCCGTCGTCGTCCAAGCCTTCCCCAACCTACCACGGGCATCTGGAAGCATACAGTTCTCCACCGTCGCCTCAGGGAACACCCCCGGGGTGGACGTCGAAACCTTCTGGCGAGGCGTACAGGCGAACTGGGCATACGGACCCGCCATCTGCTCGGAGGGAGGCTTAGGGTAAGTCCACCACGATACTCACGATGCTCATCCCCTTCCCCCTATTCCTCCCTCGAACATCACCACTAACCACCCAAAAGCTACAACTTCATCCGCCACACACCCTCCGGCAACGGCACCAGCGGCTACACATTCCAAACCTCGATCTCGCTGAACAACCGCACCGCCCCGCAATACCGCACCTTCATCCGCCCTCTCCTCCTCGAGCTCCGCGCCCTCGGAATCCCCGTCCCCCTCCCATCCAACCTCACCATCCGCTCCACCCTCTCCCCCTCTCCCCCCCCCTTCTCACCCCCCTCCCTAACCCCCCGCACCCCATCCGACACAACAACAAACACCCTCATCGCCTCCCGCCTCTTCCAACTCTCCAACCACGCCCCGGGCGCCCCCCTCACCGCCATGTCGAACTCCATCCGCCACCTCGTCGAAACCTCAGGCGGCGCCTACGAATTCCACGGCATGCACTACTCGCCCACGCTCGCCGCGGCCGGGCACCCCTCCAACGCAGTCCACCCCGCCTTCCGCACCACCATCATGCACGCGCAGGCCTACCGCCCCGACGAATGGTGGGACGGCACGTCCCCTGTCGGGACCTGGGACGCGCGCACGCAACGCCACGAGCGGCTGCAGCGGTACCTGCAGACGTGGCGGGATATCACGCCGGGGTCGGGGAGTTATATGAATGAGGGGGACATCACGGGGGAGCCGGACCCCGTGGGGGCGTTTTATGGGGGCGAGGAGAGGTATGAGAGGTTGAGGGGGGTGAAGAGGAGGTGGGATCCTAGGGGGGTGTTCTGGACGGTTAGGGGGGTGGGGAGTGAGGGGTGGGAGGTTAGGGGTGAGGATGAGGAGGGGGAGGACGGGGGGTTGGGGGTTAGGAGGCAGGATGGGAGGTTGTGTTTGAAGGGGGCGGATTAAGGGGGTTGTGGTGCGGTAGATATCAGAGTAGATGTCGTAGGTAGTTGGAAAAAAGGAAGAATAGCATTTCATTGTACAGAAGATTTCCCCCCCTTTCCTTCCTTCCCTCTTCCCGTCCTTCGTCTATGCCCCTCCGCTCCCCTCCTGGCGTCCAATGTTCCCCCGTGAAGAGAAAGAGAGAAGGAGAAGCTAGGTCCAAGACGATTGGGAGGTCGTCGTCCTTTTTCTTGCTTCGAGGTTAAGGGATTTAGAGAGGATATGGGGTTTGTCTAGATGAGTAACACGCAGAGACAAGAACAAGACACACGCGGTGGGGAGACAGCATAGCCAGAGACAATTACACGTCGATATCACATCCTAATACATAGCTAGCCCAATTCGGGTAGGGGTTGGAGAAGATTTCGGGAGGAGAGAGAGAGAAGAGTTTTGGGGGGAAAAGATTTAGTTAGGGTGGGGATATGATGAGACAAGGTTTGAAAAATAAGAAAGACGTTCATCTTCTTCTTCTATAGGAGGAACTCCAATGGGTTCTCGATGACCTTCTTGAGCTCCTTCATGAACTCGCCGCCGACGGCTCCGTCCACGACCTTGTGGTCGAAGGAGCCGGTGATGACGATCTGGTCGTCCCACTCGATGCTTGGGGTGCCGTCCTCGGTGAGCTCGCCGGGCACGGCGACCTTCTGGGTGGTGCCGATGGCGACGATGACGGCCTGGGGAGGGTTGATGACGGCGGTGAAGCGCTCGACGGCGGCGTTCATGCCCATGTTGGAGATGGTGATGGTTCCGCCCTGGTACTCCTCGGGCTTGAGCTTGCCGTCCCGCGCGCGCTTGCCGAGATCCTTGATCGTCGACGAGATGCTGGAGAGGCCGAGGCCGTTGACGTTCTTGACGATAGGGGTCATGAGGCCGACGGGAGTGGCGACGGCCACGGACACGTCGACGACGTTGTGCTGGCGGATGATGACCTTGCCGTTCTCCTCACGCCATGATGAGTTGGCGGCGGGGACCTTGCGGGCGGCAACGGCGAGAGCCTTGACGAGGAAGTCGTTGACCGAGAGCTTGTACTCGCCCTTGGAGGACGCGTTGAGCGCCTCGCGGAGCTTGAGGAGCTTGGACACGGAGATGTTGGACGCGACGAAGTAGTGGGGGTTCTGCTGCATGCTCTCGGTGAGGCGCTTGGCGATGACCTTGCGCATGCTGGTGGCCTCCGTGTCCTCGTAGGTAGGGGCGCCAGCAGCGGCGCCGGCGGGAGCTGCACCGGACGATTGGGCCTTCTCGACGTCCTCCTTGGTGATCTTTCCACCGGGGCCGGAGCCCTTGATGGCGGAGAGAGCAACGCCCTTCTCGAGAGCGAGCCTCTTCACGGCGGGGGAAGCGGTCTGGCGGTCGAGAGAGAGCTCCAACCTGGCGCCAGTCGAATCGGACTCGATGGCAGATGGTGCCTCCTCCTTGGCCGGGGGAGCAGACTTCGGGGCCTCGCTGGCCTCAGAGGCTTCACCCTCCTTGGGCGCCGGGGCGGCAGACTTATCACCACCAGCGTCCTCGACGGTGAAAGACTCAAAGGCAGAGACGTCCTCGCCCTCCTCGACGAGAACAGCGATGGGCTGTGAACATTGTTAGCGATATCTGCTCTCTTATTTCTGTTCATGCGCGGCCGGCATCTCCAATTTGATGGGATATGCAAATTTGCTGGCCAAACAACAGTCTTCCAGACTTACGCTTCCGACAGGGACGTCCTTCTCGCCAGAGCTCTTCAAGATCTTGGCGATCGTACCCTCCTCCTGGAACTCAAAGTCCATCTGTGCCTTGTCGGTCTCGATCTCGACGAGCACGTCGCCGGGAGCTATCGAGTCGCCGACCTTCTTCTGCCATGTTCCAATGTTTCCGGAGGTCATGGTGGGCGATAGGGCGGGCATGCTGACGACGGTGTGGGAGGGGAAAGCTGTACATGATCGATTAGCACGCCAATGGATGAGGGCACCTTTCCGGTGCGGTTCGGGGTTTCGCTGGCATACATTTTGAGGCATAGTATCTTGCGAGGGCGGATAGTGCCGGTGCGCGTCGACTGGAGCTCCTTGTCAGCAAAAGTTCTCTGCGTGCGGGTTGGAGGCGAGGCGATCGCGGAGGAGGGGACTTACACGGCGAAATCTGAGGACCTGTAGGCAGCGTTGCTTCCACGCAGAGCAATTGAGCCCCTCAAGCTCAATTGACCTCCGGCCCGGGCCAGGAGTGATGTTGTAGCAGGCATTATGTCGGGATGCCGAAGGAGTGTACTGAAAATTCGACCCAGCGCAAGCGGCGGGGAGACGAGGCAGAAGAGAGTACTGAGGACGGCGAGCGGAGAGATGGGGGAGATGCAGCTCGCGCAAGCTCGGAGGAGGAGGGTGAGTGGTGGTTGAAGTTGACGATGGAGAGTTGTGAGGATGGAAGATGTCGCTCAACAGAAAAGTGTCGAGCTGGGTGTTCGGAGGGCCGCTAGGAATCGGGATGAGATTTGCTTGGCAGGACAGCATACACCAACAAAGTCGAACAAACTAACTAAGATACGCCGTATATTCTCTCTATCCCTATCGGAGCTCGCTCGAGTAATAAAAGTCATCATGGAAAATATTCAACTAATTGGGTCGCTTCCGAGCTTACTGTAATAATAAGTGCGCATGTAAGTAAGAAGGGAAGCAGAGAGTGGTGGAGTAGGGTTCGGGGGTCATCAAGCCACACTTCTTCAATTCCGTACTGTGAGATGATCAAATCAAGTACAACTACATATTCACTCCATAGCCTATATCTCCGTCCATCTCAAGCACTTGTAGTTGTAATGGATTCAATGGCATTTTTCATACGCGGGTTGTCCCTTTCTTGATAACAGAATTCCAACAGAGACTTATCTGATCCGTTCCGAATTCGCTTCGATCTATTGGGTTGGGCGTTCCGCGGTTGGTGCCATGTCGCTTCAAGGTACAGGTACAAATACAGGTACAAGGAGTTACTGATCTGTATCCTGCACCTTTTTACTGGTAATTAACTAATTGCATTGTCTGTTCGGTGGTCGGCGGCGACGGTGGATAACTGGTTCATGCGCAGGGATTCGTCACCTTTCAAACTAGGTACCTAGTGACATACGCGCAAGCACCGCAGAGTTACTTGGTACGGGACGGACAAGTAAGGGGAGGACGGAAGAGGACGAGGCTGAGGCTTTTCGAAGGAAGACACTTTGTCATTTATTTCTAGTCCCTATAGACGATACTACCCGCTTCCGCTATTAGTTCAACTAGATACTCGTAACCACAACCAATGCTGCTGTTGCTGCTGCTGGTACTACTACTACCTCTACGTCTACCTTAGGTACCTTACTCCTACGAGTACCACGAGCCACATAATAACAAAGTGGTCTTCTTACTTTTCTTTTCTCCCCATCCACCCATTCGTTCTCCCATACTCCTCCACTACCAAACATAAATCCATTATTGCCTGCAACTTTGAAGCAGTCCCACCAACCCATCACAATCTCAACACGCACGCTTCCGTCATGGTCGCTGCGAGTTCACCCCGCTAGATTATAATACCTCGACCATCCAGGAGCATCTCACCAGTGCCCGCCGCCGAAGCTGCCCCCATACCAACCCACCCCCGTCATCATGGCCGACACCGAGGCCCCGCCCGCCGTAGAAGAGAAGCTTCCAAAGGAGGAACAGGAGAATCACACACAGGCTGAACAAATAAATCAGGCTTCAACCAGTGACGATGAGGAGGAGCAGGAGGTCAAGGGAGTCAATGAGGACAGCGCGTCCGATTCCACGACCTCCGAGCATGCCGGAGAACAGGCAGCTTCCCCAGCACAACCACAACCCCAGCAGGAGATTCCAGACCAATCCGATCTGCCTACGCCTACAGTGTCGACTCCGACAATAAATCTACCTAATGGCGCTGCAGATGACACTCCGCGAACCGCCGAATTCTTCGAGCGAAATCGTCCCAGGACAGACTCTCAGTCCACCGCAGCGACGGCAGCAACCTTTGCTACCACCGCCACGAGACCTTCAACACGAAGCTCCCTAGTATTCGTCGTCACCGCCCTCGAAACGATCGCCGCCTCAAAAGATGCAAGGAAAAATAAGAAGCTTGGTGATGCCACAGCCAATGCGCTGGCCGCCATTAAGAAGGAGGGCGATCCTTCTCGCATCAACCCCGAGATTCTATTTGAGCCCCTACAGCTCGCCTCCGAAGCCAGCACCGTCGCCGTGTCCATAACCGCATTGGACTGCATAGGAAAATTGATCAGCTATTCGTACTTTTCCGTCCCGTCCGAGCCACTAGGCGACAACAGCGAAGTCCCGCCCCTGATCGAGCGAGCCATAGACACAATATGCGATTGTTTCCAGGGCGAGGCGACTCCGCCAGATGTGCAATTGCAAATCGTCAAATCACTCCTGGCTGCCATCCTGAACGACAAGATCGTGGTGCATGGCGCAGGTCTCTTGAAGGCAGTGCGATTGACGTACAACATTTTTTTGCTTTCAAAATCGAGCGCCAACCAACAAGTAGCACAAGGCGCATTGACACAAATGGTCGGAACCGTTTTCGAGCGAGTGAAGACAAGGCTTGCGGCCAAGGAGGCAAGAGTCAATCTCTCACGTGTCTCCTTGAACGAGAGGACTGAGTCGGAAGAGCATATCCAGGAAGAGTTTGACGGAGGTGCGCAAGATATAGAAGGCTCAGAACTCAATGGCGAAGGGGAGGAAGGCGATCGTTACGACCCAGAAACCGGAGAACCTATCGACAAGCCCGTCGACAAACATACCGGCCCAAAGATCACGTTGCAGAGTTTCGAGAATAACATGAGCTTCAACGACGACCGTATTCACGACAACGCCCCGACTTTGGTCACACGGATATCAGCGAAGGCAGGTTCCAGACAGGTGTCTGGCCAGGAACCCTCGCCAACCCCTCATATCGAGTCCGACGAAGAGGAAGAGGATGAGATTTTCGTCAAGGATGCCTACCTAGTGTTTAGGGCCATGTGCAGATTAAGTACAAAATCTCTATCGGTAGATCATGCCCTGGACGTGAGATCGCATGGAATGAGGTCCAAGCTTCTGTCGCTGCACATCATCCAGACCATCTTGCATAACAACATCGCAGTGTTCGTGTCTCCATTTGCTACCATTAGGGGGAGCAGTGCCGATGAGCCTACCACTTTCGTGCAAGCGATCAAACAGTACCTTTGCTTGAGTCTCAGCAGAAACGGCGCAAGCTCTGTGAGCAAAGTATTCGAGGTCAGCTGCGAAATCTTCTGGCATATGCTCAAATACTTGCGCGTAATGCTCAAGAAGGAGATTGAGGTCTTTTTGAAGGAGATCTACCTTGCTATTTTGGACAAGCGGAGTGCCCCCGTCTTCCAGAAGCAGTACATTTTGCAGATCTTTGAGAGATTAGCCACCGATCCACGAGCGCTCGTTGAGGTTTACCTGAATTATGATTGCGACCGAACGGCACTGGACAACATGTATCAACGCATCGTTGAGCAGCTATCGAAGATTTCTAGCGTGCCTGTCGCCGTGACGCCTGTGCAACAGCAGGCCTATCAGGAACATCGTGCAAAGCAATCCCACCAGCCCGACTGGCAAACTCGCGGAATCCTCCCACCATCCCTGTCAACTGCTTCAATGAACGCGACCCACGAGGCTGAGCAGGCGTATCCACAAGACTACGCGATGAAGCAAGAGTCACTCGAGGCTTTGGTGCAAATCTTGCGGTCGCTCGTGAACTGGTCGGAGCAATCCATTGCTGAGAGCAGTCAACCCAAACCAGATTCCAGAAACTCCGTGGACGACTTGCGGTCATCGATGGACACGCGATTTGCCACGGAATCACCAAACATCGGGGGTGACTCTGGCACTGCTACCCCGCTTGCAGAGGACGACTTCAGTTCGCTCGAAAAAGCGAAACAAAGGAAAACTGCTCTCACAAGTGCCGTACGCCAATTCAATTTCAAGCCGAAACGTGGATTGAAAGTTTTGATCCAGGAAGGTTTCATCGCCTCCGACTCACCTCAGGATATCGCTCGCTTCTTCTTGGACAATGATAGCATCAGCAAAAAGGAACTAGGAGAGTTCCTGGGAGAGGGTAACCCTGAGAACATCGCAATCATGCACAGCTTTGTTGATCTGATGGACTTCACCAAGACTCGCTTCGTAGACGCCCTGCGACGTTTCCTCCAATCGTTCCGCCTTCCTGGTGAAGCCCAGAAGATTGATCGGTTCATGTTGAAATTCGCTGAACGCTACATCACCGGTAACCCGAACGCTTTTGCAAACGCCGACACCGCATACGTCCTATCCTATTCAGTCATCATGTTGAACGTAGATCAGCACAGCAAGAAGATGAAGGGACCTCGAATGACTCCTGAAGATTTCATTAAGAACAACCGTGGAATCAACGATAATGCCGATCTTCCAGAGGAGTATCTCCGCGGCATCTACGACGAGATTGCGAACAACGAGATCGTTCTGAACACCGAACAAGAAGCTGCTGCCAATCTCGGACAAATTCCTCAGCCAGCCGCAGGTCTTGCCGCCAACATTGGCCAAGCCTTGATCGGTGGTGGTCGAGATCTGCAAAGGGAAGCATACGTCCAAGCATCTGAAGAGATGGCAAACAAGACGGAGCAATTGTACAAGCAACTGCTGCGTGCTCAACGGCGAACGGCAACGAAGATGCCTGTATCCAAGTTCATCCCCGCTTCATCCTTCAAGCACGTGGGCCCGATGTTCGAGGTCACTTGGATGCCATTCCTTACCGCGCTCTCCGGCCAAGCTCAAGATCACAACATCGAGATCGTGAAATTATGCATAGAGGGTATCAAACTCGCCATTCGCGTCGCCTGCCTGTTCGATCTCGAAAGCCCACGCCAAGCCTTTGTTTCATTCCTCTCCCGTTTCACCAACCTTTACAACATCAGCGAGATGAAGGCAAAGAACGTAGAGGCCCTCAAAGTCCTCATCGAAGTCGCATACACCGAAGGCAATCTACTCCGCGAATCGTGGCGTGACATTCTCACATGTGTGTCACAGCTCGATCGCTTCCAGCTCATCTCCACTGGAGTTGATGAACGTGCTGTACCAGATGTGTTGAAGGCCCAGATTCAACCAGGAGCAGCTCCTCGAAAGTCATTAAACGTCCCAGCCAATCGTCGACGCCAAACATCCAATATGGGTGCGAATTACCAGGCTGATGTTGCTGAAGAGAGTCGATCAACAGACATGATAAGAGGCGTGGACCGAATATTCACCAACACTGCAAACCTTTCCGGCGAGGCTATCGTCGATTTCGTTAAAGCCCTCACACAGGTCAGTTGGCAAGAGATTCAATCATCAGGACAGAGCGAATCGCCTCGTACCTACAGTCTACAGAAACTGGTAGAGATTAGCGGCTACAACATGAACCGTGTGCGTTTTGAGTGGACGAATATTTGGCAGGTTCTTGGTGCACACTTCAACGAAGTCGGCTGCCACACCAACACTAACGTCGTCTTCTTCGCCCTAAATTCACTGCGACAACTTTCGATGAAGTTCATGGAAATCGAAGAGTTGCCGGGTTTCAAGTTCCAGAAAGACTTCCTTAAGCCATTTGAGCATATCATTAGCAATGCGAGCGTGGTGCCGGTCAAGGATATGGTATTGCGTTGTTTGATTCAGATGATCCAGGCACGTGGAGAGAACATTCGGTCAGGCTGGAAGACAATGTTTGGCGTCTTCACTGTCGCAGCCAAGGAGCCTTATGGTAAGTGAACGACGCGATTAGACGTTTTGGGGGAATATACTAATTATGAGTAGAGGGCATTGTCAATCTCGCGTTTGAGAACGTATCCCAAGTATACAACTCCCGATTCGGCATCGTCATCTCACAAGGAGCCTTTGCCGACCTGATCGTCTGTTTGACAGAATTCTCGAAGAACTTCAAGTTCCAGAAGAAGTCACTCCAGGCCATCGAGCTATTGAAGTCGTCCGTGCCGAAGATGCTGCGAACTCCCGAGTGCCCGTTATCTGTCGGTGCTGGATTCGTCAAGGACACCGAAAGTCGTTCCGCTATACCGAAGCAGCCGAGCCGACAAACACAAGAGGAACAGTTCTGGTTCCCAGTTCTTTTCGCATTCCACGATGTCCTCATGACCGGCGAGGATTTGGAAGTGCGATCACGAGCTCTTACATATCTCTTTGAGACCCTCATAGCATATGGCCGCAACTTCCCTCAGGAGTTCTGGGATATCCTATGGCGTCAGCTGTTATACCCAATCTTCATGGTATTGAAGTCCAAGTCGGAAATGTCGAAGGTGCTCAACCATGAAGAGCTATCTGTCTGGCTTTCAACAACTATGATCCAGGCTTTGCGGAACATGATCAAGCTCTTCACTCATTTCTTTGAGTCATTAGAATACATGTTGGATCGCTTCCTCGATCTCCTTGCTCTTTGCATCTGTCAGGAGAATGACACATTGGCCCGCATCGGAAGTAACTGCCTGCAACAGCTGATCCTGCAAAACGTTCAAAAGTTCGAACCACGACACTGGAGCCAGATCGTGAAAGCCTTTGTAGAGCTCTTCCAGCGAACGGAGGCCACAGCTTTGTTTTCGGCTGCCACTAGTGGTTCATCATACACGCCTACAAATGGCAGCGCTCGCGACACTCCTGGCGGCAGAACTCCATCTGCGGAATCGCCGTCTCCTGCTGAGTTGCAGCTCCAGACACCCGCAGAGGAACCGAGCCCAGACAATGCACTTGGCATCAACGGCCTGACTGATCGACGGCCATCTGTGGTCACTTCGGAGGCATCAAGTACTGCAACAATAGAACAACGAATGCCGTCTCCCCTGCCTAAGCGGCAAACACAGGATCTA
This sequence comes from Aaosphaeria arxii CBS 175.79, assembly GCF_010015735.1. Lineage (NCBI taxonomy): Eukaryota > Fungi > Ascomycota > Dothideomycetes > Pleosporales > Aaosphaeria > Aaosphaeria arxii. The sequence continues at coordinate 326,801 of NW_022983484.1, forward strand.
GAAGATTATCGACCTGAGAGCCAGGACCTCCAGCAGCCTCCTGTTGTCGTCACCGCAGCCCGCCGTCGTTTCTTCAACCAGATCATCACGAAGTGTGTTCTGCAACTACTCATGATCGAAACCGTGCAAGAGCTCTTCACGAACGACGCCGTCTACGAAAAGATCCCATCCGGCGAGCTTCTGCGACTAATGGCCGTCCTCAAGAAGTCCTACCATTTCGCCAAACGCTTCAACGCCGACCGCGACCTCCGCACCCGCCTCTTCAGAGAAGGCTTCATGAAGCAGCCGCCCAACCTCCTCAAGCAAGAATCCGGCTCCGCCTCCGTCTACATCAGCATCCTCTTCCGCATGTACCACGACAAATCCAACGACCGCGCCGCGTCGCGCGACGAGACCGAAGCCGCCCTCATCCCCCTCTGCGAAGACATCATCGCGTCGTACATCGAGCTCGACGAGGAGACCCAGCAGCGCAACATCGTGACCTGGCGGCCCGTCGTCGTCACCGTCCTCGAAGGCTACATCAACTTCCCGGACGGCGAGTTTGAAAAACACATCGACGTCTTCGCGCCGCTCGTCGTCGGGCTGCTCGGCACAGAAATGGCGGCGGACGTCCAGCGCGCGGTGCAAGCGCTCGTCATGAAGATCTTCGAGTCGAAACTCGGGATCGATAAGGTGAGCCTCATGACGCCGGTCGCGAGGAGTCCGAGGGGGAGCTTTAGTAATAGTCCTATGATTCCGCGTCGCGCGAGCCGGAGTAACAAGTAGATTTCTCTTCTCTTTCCCGTCTATGGAGCGCTAAATGTCTTTTTCTACTTCCCCATGCTGTGGTCTGAGGGTAGAAGGTGTGGCTTCTCTTCTTCTCCCTTCTTCTTTTTTTCAACAAGAATGGTTGTTGGTCCGCGAAATAGAAAAGCTTTGTTTCATACCTACCTACCATCCACCCATCCGTCCATCCATCCAACCATCCATCTAGCCTGTCTGTGTGCGTGCATGTGCGCGAGTGAACATGCGTGCGTGCTTGGGAAGACCACCCGCACACCTTTTTTCTTCTTCTTTTTCCTTCGGCTTTTCAAACTGCATTTGCATATAGGGAATTCTGTTTTTATGTTGTAGCTTAGCTGATCTGATCTGATCTACCATTTGAGACAATTCGAATAAGTACTATTTAAATTGATTGTGTTGTTGTGATGTTGGGAAAGTGTGTCATGCGGATGGTATTACACACATACGTAACTTAACTTTTCGAACATTGTTATTATCCTCTACACAATGGCTTGTTGGGATTTTGTTAGTTTTGGGGAGGGGAGAGGTGAAGGGGTTGGTGTGACGTTGACGCTTTTTGAAAGCTGATACTATCGCCTATCAAAACAAAACCCAAAATACAAAATACAAATCATCAAACCACATCGTCCAAGTATCAATTATCCCACCATCTCCCCTTCATTTTCATTTTCATTTTCAAGTTTCACTTTTATGTCAATGCACTGATTCAACCATTCAAGTCCCCAAGTAGAAAATATGTAGAAAATGGTTTAATTGATGAAGTTGATAGAATTATACTACTGTCGCCTGCCTGGATCTGTCGCTTTGAAAACGCCCATGACTGGCCATCTCCCCGAGGTCAATTGAGAATTTTGACTCGAATCGAATAGAGGAGGATGCAAAAAGGGGAGGGGGAAGATGCTTGATCTGTGGGTTCGATAATGGGTGGGGGACTGTTTGCTGATTCCGTGGTCGAGAGATGAAGTTCATCGTGAGGAGAATGGTGATGGTGAAGGGGAAAGTGTCTGGCGTGTCTGAATGGGTTGTGGAATGAAATGTTGGAAGGGTGAGATGTCGGTGGTTTGTCCAGGATGCGTTTATCCTGATGATGTAGTTGTACAAAGCATGGTGGGTTTGGAGGATATGAATAGGGAGGACAAGTGGTGGAGGTCATCACCACCACTATCACCTAGAGGTCGAATCGAATAGTAGAACTATTCTTCCGCGTATGGTTAAGATGGGTAGGACGGGTTATTGACTCCCGTGATAGTGGATGCTCAAGCCTATTGTTCGTCTCATTAGCAATTGTCCTCATCACGATGATGATCATCACCACCAACACTGAGACGTCAATTCAACTTACCCGAACATCTCAGATCTCCTTCCACCTCGACTCAATAGCCTTAGGATCGTAAAACTTCCCCGTCGACCTCTCCAACTCATCCGCGACATACCCCCAGAACCCCCTCTGCACAACCGCAACCGCATCCACAAGATGCCCCGTCCCGACCGCCGTCTCCAACTCCCTACTATCAGCATCAAGCTTGCTCATGACACGCACCGCCCTGAACCCATGCCCCTGCCACTTCTCACCCCCCTCTCCATCCACATCCCCATCCTCCCCACCATCCCCCTCCTCCCCCTCCCCAGCCTTCCTCTTCCTCTTCCGCCCGCCGCCAGCACGCACAGGATACTCACTCGCATGCCTCAAGTGCATGTAATCCTTGACATCAAACCCCCCCTCCCCACCCGCCATCGCAATCTTCGGCGCGTTCCGCACGAACCGCGAGTACACGGCCGGCTGCGTCATGCTCTGCGGCTCGCCGCGCTCCAGCCGCCGCGCGTTGAGGTAGTTCGCGATGCCGCCCCACGACATGTGATGGTTCTGCCGCAGGTCCTTTATGATGATGTTTTCCGGGTCGTCTTCGACTTTGCGGCGGGAGGACGGCGGGGAGGGGTGTGCGGAGAGGTGTTGCAGGGGGGTGTTGGTGGATAGGTGTGCTTTGAGGGCGCGGGCGTGCGCGAGGACGGGCTCGATGAGGGACGTGGGTGGGGTGTTGGGGGTGGTGTAGTAGGTGGTGGTGGTGGTCATGTCGGGGAGAGTGTGGGAGGGGGAGATGGTGAGGTCGTGGGCGTTGAAGTCGTCTGAGTTGGAGGACGAGTATTCGTTGGAGGATTCGGCGTCGTTGGTGCCGTAGGTGAATACGGCAGCGTCCCTTGGGTCGTCGCTGTAGCGCTGTTCCGGGCGAAAAGGACTGTAACGAGATCTGTCATATGGTGTTCTCGCAGGTTCGAAGAGAGGGGATGGTTCAGGAGCACGCTCGTGGTGATTCTCCCTGGTCGACGAAAGAGGTAGCTTGAGTACGAGACGGCGACGACTCTCCTCGGCGGTCGTATCTGTCCTGTGTGAGTGATAGATTCTATAAGTGATCGAGTAGACGAGAGGGAAGGGAAGGGATGGTGGGAAAGGTGAAGGAAAAGTGCGCTCGTACCTGTCAACATGGAGGATTCGCGGTCTTGTCTATCGGGCATCTTACCTTTGACAGACAACGAGTTGGATTGATACAGATGATTGTACTTAACTGTGGGACGAAGAGGTGATGGTCGCAGTGGTTGCTATGTTAGAAGAAGGGAGGAGTAGGTTGAGAATCCGAAAATGCGGGAGTGGTTGCGGGGGTGCAAGATTTTATGCCTCACTCACATCGCTGTTATGTATGGTGTTAGGGTTGTTGGGTCACTAGCGGTGTGTAAACAAACGCCCACTATCACCAGATGTGCTCGGACGTGCGTTGAGGGTGCGAAGTGGAGGCAGAGGGAAGGCTTTAGGGGGCGGTGAAATCATCGTTTGCACTGAATACTGGGCGGCAAGGATGGCAATCTTGAAGAAATCAGTTGATTGATTACATGTACGCTGTTGACGTATTCATATTGGAAGAATATTGTGCGTATACAGCTACGAATATCGACACTTTACCGCCTCAATGTCGAAAGATCGATCTCTGCAAACAGTGAAGATTTGTGACTTCACTTCAGAATCCCACCACCTCCACATATAGCGGCCGTAACAGAAACATCCTAGATAAGTTGGAAAACATGACTGGTCCATTAAAGCAAAGAAACGCCCTGAGATCTAATGTTAGTAACCCTCGTTTGAACGGACCATTCAATCACACTTCACATACCTAAGACCCAAACGAAACATGATCACGAAGAAAAGAGAGTTCACCGCATCATGGCATGTGCCAATCGCGCTTCACTTTCAATGAGCTTTCGTTCTGTCTTCTCGGCCGGCGTCTCCACGTGCTTTGGCTTCTTCGAACTCCTGATGTGGAACTTTGACTTCAGGAGGGCGGTTGTGGAGGAAACGGTGGATGTGGATCGAATAGACATAGCGTCTTTCTCATTCATCGGACTTGTTCGTGATGTGGACGACATTGTGAAGATATGGTGTTTTATGAGTTTGTTGGTACTATGTAGGTGATATATACTGTGTTGAGATATATTGGCTCGAAGGGCGGAGATGCGCGGATATGCTGCGGGGTGGAACAATTATATCCAAGATGATTGTCTTTGTTTGATAGACAGTAGTAGTGATGAATGAAAGAATATACCTCCTCAACGTCCAGGCACCAAGGCCCTTAAGTACAAATGGGATGCCTCACCAACCATCGTTCTTCCCATGATTTCCAAGCCCTCAGCCCATTTCCACCATTGGACTCGACAATAACATCACTCGGTTTGTCATCCGACGAGTCGAAGTTGCAAGCCATCTGGGGAGGAGGTCACTTGCGCTAAGCCACATTTCCATTCCCAGGCATAGTCCACCGCGTATACCAGTTAAAGTCACCGGTGCTAAGGGATGCGGTATCGCTTGCAAGGGCGCGGGATTTGCTGCATCCAAGTCATGGTAGTCGATGGTAGGCGAAGGGCGTACAACGGCGTGAATAGCGTCTGACTCAATGCGATGTCGGCAGGGCAGGGCTAGACCACTTCGGGCCTCACCACCCGCGGACGTAGGCATCATCTTATAAAGCACGTCCGCGTAATTCGCATCTGTAGCTATAATGGTTTACCGGTAGTTAAATTGTTGTCGAAATTGGTTACATGCATTGTCCATGACTGCAGTCCGTCAACAATTTGACTCATAAACTAGATGATCAATTAAAGAACGGTGGAGAGTTTGGGGATGATGCGATACAGTGTCGTCGCTGCATTGTCATACACGTACATAGTGTACGTACTACACAGCCTCGTCTACTGGATTCAATATGCGCTTCAGCCGTACCATTGAAAAGTTCTGCATGTCTAAGTGAGTCAAAAACCTAAGTTTCAAATGAATCGATGTTGAGAAATTGAGAAGTGCATTGTTGATACCGCTACGCTTGATCAGCCTGGGAATGGGTAAGTTGCAGGCGACTTGTATCCATTATTGCCCACTGCCCTCACGCCAAATATGACATTGTCTTTGCTCAGAGGTAGCGTCACACTTCCAACCTTGCCAACTTCAACAACATGGGTCCACAAACTTGCCGTCGTAGCCCTCCAGACGACTTCGTACCCGGCCAATTCTGCATTGTCACTCACTATCCATTTCAGCCTGCAATTGTTGTCCAACGCAGTGGTGTCGACAGTCACATTCCTGACTTGTCCGGGCGCTTCGGACAATGACCACAGCGTTGCGAGATTGACCTTTGATACCCGCGCTATATATTCAAAGTCAACGAATTCGATGAGATCGCCGTACTGCGTCCCATTCTCCACGCGGAGGTCTTGATGTTGATGGGCGAAGTTCTCGTTCGGCTCCGTATATCGCACTGCAGCATATCCGGCTTGTAGAAACGGAGAGTGGTCTCCACCTCGAAGGAAACGGTCTAGACGGTAAATGATTGCTATGTTCATCCCAGTAGCTTCGTTGGCCGCTACCTCACTCGAGAACCGTGCGAGTTCTCGTGCAGGAGAATCATTCTCCCCTCCTATCTGCAATCTCCGGGCCGCAACGTCAGTTGGCTCGTTCAGAGGTGGGCCCTGAGCGAATACTCGAATCGTGAATGGGTCTTTCTGTCCTCGATCTCCCGTGGATGAGCCGATGATATCATTGTTGAGCATGGCTTCCACGTTCGTGCTTGAGTTCTTCAGGGTTTGGGCCAGGAACGTAGATCCATAGAGGCTTTGCTCCTCTCCGGCTACTGCGCCCAGGATGATTGTGGCTTTAGGTTGCTTCTTTGCAAGGATCCGTGCCAGTTCGAGTACCACTAAGAAACATTAGGTATCTCACATATCGAGCGGGATTCGTGCATACAAGCTACTCCGCTCGCATCATCATTGGCCCCAGGCGCATCAGAGGTATAATCCAACACGTTTGTAACCCTACTGTCATAGTGACCCGTAATGACATACACTCTCGACGGGTCAGTTGAACCTTTGATGGTAGCTAACACATTCGAAATCTTCACAGGGAACGGAATCCTCGAAGCTACGCCTTGAACATAACCCGGTACCGTAACCGTCATCCTCCCATCCGAATCCTCTGCATACTTCTTAAACTCGGATTCCAGCCAGTCTCGAGCGGCACCGATACCGCGTTTGGTATCGTTTTGGACGGAAAGTGTATGGCGGGTGCCGAAAGAAACGAGCTTCTCGATTGAAGCTTCGATGTTAGCCGCGTCCACTTCGTCCAACATCGACTTGAGCTCGTCGTTAGGCGCCTGCGGGACCAATTCAACTCCTACATCCGATGGCGGCCATGCTGCGTTTGCACAGTCAGTGTAACTGCTCGCATTTGCTGCAATTGGCGGGGGTAGATCCCTGGGGGACAGGCGAAGCTCGTTGGCACAAACGGTCGTTAAGAGCGCCGTGGCCAGGATCAAGAAGTGCATTTTGACAGAGATGTACGGGACGTACAATGAGAAATTGTGATCTTGAAGGCTTTTAAATGCGGATCTGAAAATAGCCGATGGCACCAAGCAACACTCTGTACAAGTCTGGGCAAACGTTGCCAACTGCCAGTATAAGTTAGCAAAAGACGGGAAACATATCTGCAGCCCGCATCACCCCTCATAGTCGTGCTCATAATGTCATCGGTTGCAGCTCGGCAGTCTTCCAATCCCAGCAGTTGCGTAGGAGAGCAAGGGTTTTGTGAAGGTGATTACTGTTTTAGGAAGGTGGTTGGGTAGGCTTGGTATCAATTCGAGATCTGGGTTGTGATATCGTCATGGATGATCATTCGGTCCAATTATCCCTGATCCATGGATGTCAATGCCGTTGAGCCCTGAGAGCGCGGAACGGGAATTTAGAGAACCCAAAGATCGTTTCCTTGTTCGCTAGACAGCACAAACGAGCAGTTGTACGAGATTTGCTGATATGAGACCTCGCGATAGCAACACCTAAGACTGTTCCCGTAAATGTTCAATCGCAAGATATTCTGTTCAGCATAAACATTTCAAGAAGATACCCCAGGCTGTAAGTGAGACAGAACACGAAGCTATATGTGATGTTCATTTGTTGCCCTGCTCAGTTCAGTGAATTAGCATTTCCGTGTCTGCATCGGAATCGCTTTGAACGCTGCTGGTGGGATTTCGACTATAGTCTGCTTCAAAAGCTCTGGCAGCGTATGCTCCTGCACCCAGGATTGGTATATCAGCTTCCGCCGTTCTCCTTCTCTTGTGTCTTCGTGCAGCCCCAAATTCATTCTCGTTCGCCATCTTACCAGCGAAGTCTTCGATAGACAGCAGAATTTCATCTGCATGTAATGTTTTCTGATTGGCCTCGAAACTATTGGCCGAAACAGGATTGCGAAATTCTTCCCAGTCTGCACGGTATTGGAAAGACTCTCGCCATTTAGTATCCGTCAACGACGCGGCACCTTCATCATCCTCCTCGTTCTCATCCTCTGGTGACAGAGGGGCTGGAGCTTTTGATCTCGGGGTCTCGCCTATAATCTGCCATAGGCGTAGCTCTTCTAGCCTGCTAGCTTCTGAATCAAATTGCGCGACAGTGTCCAGAGCTCTTTCAGGACTTCCCTGGGGTTTATTCTTTGGCATGTCGATGATCTGAGACGACGCGTCCGAGGCCTCATCGCTATCCAAAGCTTCATCGCTCGCAGCATCGTCTTCGTATTCCCTATCCGATAGATCGTCGTCGTCAGCATCGGAGAGAAGACGGGTTGGAAGAGGAGTCCCATGCCGTACGGCCCTTTGTTGGAAATCATCGGGCTCTGAAGCGGAAGTGTTGTGTACGTCGGTAGACATCGAGTATGCTGCTCTATCGCCTACATCCAATCGCGCCTCGGCTTCGTTCCAGTCAATAATCTCCTCTCTTTTCCCCGTCCCTTTCAGGACTTGAAGCTTACATCGCCTCGCTGCACCTCTCCAAAACTCACGGCTATTGCGTTGTAACCGGAGCATGTCGACCGCAGTATGAACGTCCCTACTCCTTACGAATGGCTTGTTTCCTTTCGTGTTCCGCCACCCCTGTGCTCTCAGTCGAGATGTAGCTTGTATTATACTTGCCTGTACGAGACGCCTGGTGAGGGAGACAGCCAGATTGTGAAAGTCACCAAAGGCTGTACGATATATGGATGGTTTGGCCGCCAGAGGTGAAATAAGGGTTGTCCAATGTGATGCGGGTGGATTGTTCATGAACACTGCTGAAGATAATTCAAGCATCACAGAAGCGTTGATGAGATCAGCCTCAGGGATACTGGCTAGAGTAAGTTGTCCCGCGTCGGCCAGCAAATTGTCGCCACTGATACCTGGTGGTGGCGAGGAGAACAAATTCTCTGGAGGACGTATGGCAGCCTCAAGGTCATCCGCTATTTCGGGGGTAATGAGCCAGTGCTTTCCAAATCGGTCTTGCTCTTGTTTAGCTTCGAACTTCTCTTGAAGCCAGGCGAGCGTGTCGCCAGCTACATCGAGGCGTTCTATGCATTCATCACTGACTTCAATAGCAGCAGGGATGTCGAGAAGAGTGAGTTCATTCGTGGATCGCTTTTCTGCTGCATCCTGTAGAAGCAAAAAAAGGTCCTGCACTTCCGCAATTGTCTTCGTGCGAATGGCATGCGAAATGCTGGCAACATCATCGGGGCCATGTTTCGTTAATGCAGCAAATAATGCAGTTTTCTCTGCAACGGTCCAATTCGAGCCTCCAATCTGAAGTGCTGGAGGTTGGAAAGGGTCATCGTTCATGCCATTCGTGGCAGAGGCGACGACTTCATTATATAGAACACGATAGTCGTCGTTGTAGAGACCTTCGAGATGATATCTCCTGGCTAATACACGCTCACCGGAGGGAGAACGAGAGATACGACGGCGCTTGTGTGGAGAACCCGGGACATGAGAACTGTATCTTGAGCTGACCCTAGATGGAGGCTCTGGAGATGATTGTTGGGATTCTATTCCAGGCTCATAATCAGATGCCGAAGAGCCCATCGCCGCAACATCGGTGACGGCGCGGGAAAATCGCAAACAACAAGTGCGAAAGCGGATTGAGCAGTTGCGAACAATATGGAAGTTTCAAGGACGGCTTCAATTGGTTGGATCAAGAAAGTCGTGATAGCGCGGTGCCAAGCCGGAGATGCCTCGGCTTCAGTCCAAGTTCACGATCGCGGACGCGTTCATGACACAACACCTTCATGTTGCGAGCCATTCGGCATGCGCCAATCTTGTCGAAGCGGGCAGGATTTGACTCTGCCCGCGTCACTATCAGATATGTGTCCAGCAATAGTACAGGCACGGCCACAACGTCAGAGCCGGCTGATGTCGTCTCGCCGCTGAAGATCACTCTTCGCGAGTATCAAGAAGAGTGCATTCAATCTGTTCTATCGTACCTCGAGAAAGGCCACAAGAGGCTGGGAATCTCCTTAGCTACAGGAAGCGGTAAGACTGTAAGTCGTTCCGTTTATTCTGCTGAAGCCTGTCTAATTTTCTAAGGTCATTTTCACCCACTTGATCGATAGGATTCCAGCCGTAAACGATGCATCACGAACTCTTGTACTTGCCCATCGCCGTGAACTTGTCGAACAAGCGGCCCGTCACTGTAGTCTCGCTTATCCGGACAAATATGTAGACATTGAGATGGGGAACCACCATGCGTCTGGCGCTGCAGACATCACCGTGGCTTCGATTCAAAGCATCATGTCTGGGGATAGGTTGCTGAAGTTTGACCCGACCAAGTTCAAGCTCGTACTTGTCGATGAGGCACACCACATTGTCAGCAGCCAATACTTAGAGCTGCTTAAACATTTCCACCTGAGATATAGTTCCGACTGGAACCAGGTGCCGGCTCCAGCACTCGTCGGCGTATCTGCCACCTTCTCACGATTTGACGGGCGGAAACTTGGCGCGGTCATTGACCACATCGTATATCACCGTGATTATGTGGATATGATCGAGGAAAAGTGGCTCTCGGATGTCATGTTCACCACTGTGGAGATTAAGGCTGATCTTGACAAAGTTCAATCAGGCGCCAATGGCGATTTCCAAACCGCGGCATTGTCCAACGCCATCAACACGAATGAGACCAATGAGCTTGTAGTGAAAACTTACCTAGCTCGTGCGAAAGAGCGAAGATCTACATTGATATTTTGTGTCGATTTGCAGCATGTTGCAGATCTCACGACGAAATTTCGAGAGTTCGGTATACAGGCCGAATTCGTTACTGGAGACACTCCCAAGAGGGTTCGAAGCGAAAGAGTCGATGCTTTTCGTAATGAGGAATTCCCCGTGCTACTCAATTGCGGCGTGTTCACGGAAGGAACTGATATTCCGAACATCGACTGTGTTATCCTCGCTAGGCCGACAAAATCTCGAAACCTATTAGTGCAGATGATTGGTCGAGGTATGCGCTTGCATGAAGGAAAGCAGAACTGCCATGTCATTGATTTGGTCGCTGCACTGAGTACTGGAGTCGTTTCTACTCCAACGCTGTTCGGACTCGACCCCGATGAGATTGTTGAAAATGCGAATGTAGAAGCCATGACCGAGATCAAAGCTAGGAAGGAGTCTGAAGCAGAGCGGAATGCTTCACTGAAGGGCACCACAAAGCAAAATGTGTCGAAGAAACTGCCAGGAACTGTAACATTCACAGATTATGACTCCGTACATGATCTTATTGCGGATGACTCAAACGACAAGCACATACGAAAGCTCAGCGAATACGCCTGGGTAGGCGTAGGAGATGGGAAATATGTCTTGACCACCAACAGCGGAAATTACCTGTATCTGGAACCCTCCGAGAACGGGGCCACCTTTTCAGTAAAATACTATCGTAGATTGCCCGCAGGCGTCAAGTCAAAAAGTCCATATGCCACGCCAAAGACTGTCGCACAGGGGGAGTCCTTTGAACATACCGTACATGCAGCGGATACATTTGCTGTAGAGGTCTTCGACCATATGTGGATATACAAGAATCAATCTTGGCGTCGTAGCAGAGCATCGCAAGCCCAGGTCGATTTCCTGAACAAGTATCGACCGGAAGACGATCAACTACACCCCAAAGACCTTACCAAGGGTAAGGCTGCAGACATGCTCACTCGAATCAAGCATGGTACGACAGGCAGATTCCTCAAGGCATCAGCTAAAAAGAAGGCCGAAGATCGTAGTCGAGAGCGAGCACAAACTTTGAAGGAACGAATGCAGGGAAAGGTCATGGTGGGACCCTTGTTTGATATCAGTTAGGCCAACAGAGATGATCATCTATGTACTGCCACATGCGGCAGTACATTATTATGATCTATGTGTACCAATCTTACTATATTGCCCTCTGGCCGCCCGTATCTTCTCTTGCTATCGGAGTGTGCCTGTGATGCTCCCTACTATAGAGGCGTCTATACGCGACAGTATGCTGCCTGAATGCTCTTTGGAGCCCTGATCTATCTCCCTAAAGTCCTCCTAACAATTCCTACCTGCACGTGATCTCCGACCCGGGCTTCATTCTATCCTTCTGAACCATAATATCAAGCCTCTTCCTAGAAACTAGGAACATATGTCTTCAAATTGACAGCATGCTCATTAGGTTCTATAGGAATCGCAAGAATTGTAGAAGTCATCTGCCCGAAATTCATATGGACGTAGGTACAAGGCCGTGGTTTGAAATACGTTATTTGTAAGGCAGTCTTCTCATTTGATTGGTACCAATATGCTTGTCAGTGCTTATTTTGCTCCCTTTGCCTTGTACTTCTGATACCTCTTTGGCTTCCCCTACACAGGTTACGCTGAAAGAAACATAGCGCATTTAGTGCCCTAATTGTATTGGCTTCACTAAGCTACGGATATCCCATACTGGCTTGAACTTCAATCAGTGAAATACTATGCTCTCTGGAAAAGGCCGAAAGAACGGGGGGTTTGAGCTCAACATTTGGTGTGTCTCCCCGCCATCGAATTGTCTCTGCGCTTTTGTCTATGTCTAATACAAGCCACATCGGTATGTTTGATACACGAGGTCATTCCTACAAGATCAATCGTGATATCACTCCAAACCATCATTGAAACTGGCTCAGGTGAATCTTCTTCCCAATACCCGGCCCACCCGAATTCTCGACATAATGCCCCTCATTATCCATCGCTCTTACGAGACTCGGCCAGATCACGATATCCTCGGGTGTCAGTTCCCTCTCTGCCGGCCTCCTCGGCACTGGATGCCACTCGTCATATGTGTCTGAGGTCTTCTCGTCAGGCTCGTTGGGTGCTTTCCAGTCGAATTGCCAGAAGGTCGGTGTGCCGAATAGAGTAAACGCGAATCTCGCCCCTTGCTTCAATACGTTGCGTAGATCGGTCGTCCGGGCGTCGATCGCGTCCTTCGAAGTGTCTGAGTATGCTCGGAGGAGGGAATAGAGGTCGTTTACGCCGCGCTCGATATTGATGGTCCGCGAGTCGAAATGAGAGAATGCGTCTTCGACATACGTCTCACGAAGTAATTCGGCGGTTATTTGTTTCCAACGGGATATCAATCCTAGGTCGACTGATTAAAGAGTCAGTGGGTTACCGTGTGGCTACGATCTTGTTCGATGGATACTTACGGTGACATTGACATTTCTCATCACCGCCTGACACAATAGCGCCTTTTCCGACCGAGAAGCTTTGGAAACACTCCACTATCTCCGGAGGTAGGAACGAGCTTCCCGGAATACCACTCAATCCCAATTTTAGCAACAGACTCCGGCTAAGAATTGCCCAAGCGATACATAAAGTGAGTGTCCCCAGTCTGGTCTTCGGGTCGTTCAAGAGCGGAAGTAATTGTCGCCACGAGATGCCCAAACCCGTCGTTGCGTGTTCAATAGCCGACTGATACGCTCCCTTCTCCAATGGGGCCGTGGTATAAAACTTGTGCACGTGCGTGACAATTGCTTGATAGACGCCGGCAAACTGGACCTCAATATCCTCGTCTGACAAACCTTCCAGTGACCTCGGATTCCCAGGTGGCCGTATAGGCTCATGTGCACACTCCGAGGGCGAACTTGATGGCTCAGAGGACGTCATTGTCGAAAAGCGACGTTCTCCATCGGTTGAGCTTTTCCGCGGAATCAACTTGCTGAGGAGAGGAGGCATTCGGTAAGACTTGTGAGCTCCAGGCTCGAAATGTGCAGTGATGGACGAAACAGCGACTTCTCCCATTACGCAGGTACAGACTGTGTTACATCTGCGATCGATAGATACACTGACGATCGACAGGACATTTTTGTTTTATTTGTACGAGTGGGGTGATGTCGGGTTGAAGGTACCAAGAGTGTCTTCTTTGTTCTTCGTTACCGATGCAGTGGTTCCTGGATTCGATGGAAGCCATGGAATGCGAATTTGCTCCTGCGGAAAAGTCTAGGAATGTTCTTTGACCTGAGGGTTTAGCCACGCAACCGCATTTCAATAGCTGGTTCAACTCACGCGAGAGAGTGCTTCCATGGGTCTGCTCCCCTTCGGTCACGCTATCGCGTTGTCTCAACATGACCGCATACGGAAGTGCTTTTGCCCTAGAGTGACGATGTTGCGTAATCAGAACCAATGTACTTCAACATGCCTTGCTGAAAGACGAAAACGGATACACAAAAAGGTGAACAAAGGGTGTAAACTTGTTGAACACGTTGTACACAATGCAACATCATTCATTAGTATTGACCTAGTCGATCTACGCGGCAACGGTGCCTTTTTCACTGCTATCAAATAACCATACTATCCAAGGTTCATCTTTGAAATATGCTACAGCACTAGATAACAAACTGGGAACTTCAACGATCTTATGCGTACACACTCCCACGCCGCTCATTCACAGAAAGCCTAAAACACGCACCGAGCGTCCTATTGCATGCACCGAGTAAGCTATTCAAAGGACATAGTTGTACTAGCATTTTCACAACAACCCCATCGGGCGCCTGCTGAACCCTAACGTATGATTTCATCTTCCATCACCACATCATGGCCACACCGGTACTCGTTTTGCGAAAACGTTGTACGGTGGCGACACGAACGAACCAAACATGTCAAAGCCCACGCGCTCTGAACCCCTATCAACGTGGCATCCCGAAATATGTGTGAAACAGCGGCCATTCCGAGTGGATGACCATTATACTCGAGGTAGCCTAGAGGCTATGATGCGATGGGATACCCTTAATGCTTGTTTGGCAGACCATAGCTCCTCCACGTGAACTACAGCTAACACTGGCGAATTGCTATCGGCCGGACCGATCATGATATCGAGATCGTAGTCCGTGAGAATTTTGTCAATACCATTGTCTGTTGCGACTATTCGGGCGTGCGCTAGAATCTATCTCGTGCGAGGTCCTCCTCGCTGTATGAACAGGCAAGAGCTGTTTTAACCATTTCCTATACTTTGTTTCCAAAAACATTATGAGGCCTAGTAATACATTAATAGTACGTAGAGGACAATAGACACAAGGAGTTAGACATAACTGCATATTCTTTGTTAAGATCAACCATTTTTTAGAGTGTATGAACTTATGCTAAGTCTTCGAGATATGCTTCAAATTCCTGTTTGAATCGACTGACTTGAACAGATCAACATCGACATCAAGAACCTCGCCGCTGTGAACGGCCACGTCCGACTTACTACAGATTTTCCTGTGAGCCAATGCATTCCCCGGGATTCTGTGGTCGCCTCACAGCAGAACTGGCACCGTACCACCCATAGCTCGGGCCGACGTCCTGACGCAACGGGTGCAAACAGAGAGCCGACCCGGTCTGATGGGTACCTCCCGATGCCACTTCTTCCTCACCCTTCACCCATTCTGCCCAACCATACTGTTGAGCTTGATGTTAGAGAGTGATAATTCTGAGAAAAAGCATCGTCTTTGACTTAGCGTGTGCTAGGTGAATTCAGATGGGGTACATCTGCCGTAGAGACGGTACGATTCTTCAGGTGCCACTTTTCGGAATACTAATAGAAATATTTGTAAATATTAGAGAGCTCGGTAGACACCAGTTATAGGTAGGAGATGGTTTAGATCCTATTAGTACTCGGTACCTGTAAAAGCTATCTCAGGAATAGTGAAAGGTAGAGTAATCAGTAAGAAATCTCTTAAGAACTCTTTTTAAGACTGTATATAGTGTACCAGAAACGTTCTGGCTACGTGTAGTTGTACACCAAACTCTCCTCGTCTCAGCTATGTCCTTAATGGCCCTGCATATTTTGCTCTCCAGGTAATGCATCCTCGCTCCTTCCCACGCCCCCTACAAATGCGAATCATGATCGCAAGGGTTGACTACGGCACATTTTTCAAAGAGCCAATATCACAATGTCAAGATGCTGGTATTTTCGTTGCAGGAGTATGCACTCTAGCCAAAAGACCTCTGGGCTGGAGCCCACAGACCAGCTCGTTAGCAAGCGCCTGGCAAGTTTTGCACCAGATCAAGATCGAAATCATTACGCTGTACAATGGAATCGCGCTATCAAGCGACACATCGCACGATTGAAGTCCGAAATAGCCGAAATCTTTCCTGACCTTTGTGATGATTCTGACTTGGGAAGCTCCATCTTACAACTCAATAAAGAATACGCATCGCACGGTCTTGTCGCCAGCTTCGGCCATCTCGAAGGTACACTTGGTGCCATCAATTACTTCTCAACTGCTCTGTCCAGCATAGCCCAGTGCGGTGATTAGCCTGGGCAATTGCTCTGGGGAAGCATTCTGCTACTGGTTGACGTCAGTCCAGAGTCGAGGTTACCCTATGCAGCTGAACAAATTTGGTAGTTTCCCTAGATCACGCTGCTTCACCAGGACGTTCTTAGAAAGATCACTCAAGTGCTAGATCAGCTCGCCAGAACATTGCCACACTCCGACACTTATCTAGATCTAAACCCCACAGCCGGCCTCCGAAGAGCATTACGCACCATTCACGACGATTTCATCCATATTCGCATTGCAACCGCCAATTTTCTTAGCAGACATCCTCTGGGTTGGTCTGCCAAAGCGAATCAGAAGTGGCAGGAGTACATGAAAGAAAACCTTTCCGATACTCTTGTCTCCCGAAACAACTCCTCAGTGCAATTCATCATGAACGCTTATTACTCCCGAAACTTGGCCTTTACTGGAAGGGAGGATGTGTTTTTAGATATCAGCAAGACCCTGCAACTCGACTCTCCTGAACTCCCAGATGGATTGCGCTCCATCGCATTGTTTGGATTGAGCGGCATAGGCAAGACCGAGATCGCCATAGAATTCGCATATCGCTATAAAACACATTATTCCCATGTTATCTGGGTTTATGCCGGGACAGAAGGGGAAATGCGCTCTGACTTTGTTCGTATAGCAGGAGACATGAACATGGATCAGAGTGGTGGCTCTGAGCGTAAGGCCCTCGAGTTGGCGATGAGGAGATGGCTGAACACTACGTGTAAGTCTTCAGCCAAAGTGCTAGAGAGGGTTTTCGCTAACAAAGATTCAAGCCGATCGTTGGCTCTTGGTATTCGATAATGTGCAACAGAGGTCAGACATCCTCCCTTATTGGCCGCAAAGTTCCACCGGAAATGTAATCATCACTTCGGAAAAGGCCTTGTATGAGGGCCTCACAACTTTGCAACTTAGGATAAACCCCTTCACACCGGAGGAAGGAAGCTCATTTATATTGAACCAAATGCATCTTGAAAATTCGTCAAAACGACAAGCTAAAAAGCTCTCAAATGAGCTCTGTGGACACCCTCTAGCAATTTCAGAGGTTGTAGAACGCGCGGTAGCCTCGCATACGCGTTTGCCAGATCTGTTGAAAAGATTCCAAACTAGGCGTTGGAGGGTGGAGCGATGGTCTGACAACTCCAACGTATCTTGGAAGACTTACAAGCTTATTCCGAATACTGGCTGGGAAGCTGCCCTGGAAAGCCTACCACAAGACTCGAAAGAGCTGCTTTACATTTTAGCATTCCTCAATCCACATCGAGTGTCGCAAGAGTTTCTCCGAAATGCACCTGGCGTTCTACCCACGAGGGAAGATATGTCCGAGGATTTCAGGCAAGTAATGTTCCAAGTGCGCAGAATTCATCTAACAAAGTAAAGCTTGACGATGCAGATAGCGGACCTATCCAGGGGCAATTTTGTCGAAAGAAACATTGCCACATCCAACTCAGTAAACCTGCGAATGCAAAGAGCTCTTCGGCGTGCACTCTTGCGGAAGCTCGACAAGGAGCCCGCAGAGCGACAAAAGTATTTCCACAAGGCATACTTGCTCGTCAGAGCGTCGTTTCCACACCGTGACATGACTTCCCGTTCCCTGCAGAATGACGCGATCTGGAGGGAGAACATCCCGCAGGTGATAAGTTTGCAGAGTTCATTCGAGCGATCCGATCCTCCTATCGCGTACAACATGGAATTCGCGGAATTGCTAGCCGACGCTGGAAGCTTCTTATGGGGACAACAGTTGAGTCAAGTTGCTAGATCCGTACTGGAGCTTGGAGAGAAAATAGCATTGAAAGTGCTAAATGATGATGATCCGAGCCCAACCTTGGCTGCCATCGAAAATTATCTGGGACTAATTGAAGCACATGGCAGTGTTGATCAAAGAAAGAAAGGTGCAGAGCGCTTGAAAGTTGTTGTCAAGCTTCGTGAAAACATCTTACGGTCTCTGCCGCCAGGCACAGCAACCATTGAGCAACAGGTCGACGTCGGCAGAGCTTGGAACGATTTGGCGTACTTCTATGCCGACTTTGAAGAGTTTGAAGAGGCAGACGGGTGGATGACAAAATCTTTGGATTTATACAAAAGCCTTGGTGACGAAAATACCCTACGCTTCCGGTTCTCACTGCAGTACATCGATATGACTGTGGTCAGATTTGGTCAAGGCCGGCTTGACGAAGCATTGGCGTTGGCTAATCAGGCTTGCTTCTTGTACAGAAGTGAACTAGGTTGGAAGAATCTGGAGACTATGAGATTTGAGTCGCAGTGGGGTTATCTGTTGATCGGTGCCGGAAAGCTCGACGAAGCACTGAGAAAGTTTCAAGAGGTGCTACTCGTGCAATCAGAGCTCTTGAAACTAGAAAACCCGGGCGTGCTGAATACTAACTACTGGAT
Source organism: Aaosphaeria arxii CBS 175.79 (assembly GCF_010015735.1). NCBI lineage: Eukaryota > Fungi > Ascomycota > Dothideomycetes > Pleosporales > Aaosphaeria > Aaosphaeria arxii. The sequence continues at coordinate 345,066 of NW_022983484.1, forward strand.
TGGTACAGTATACTACTATCTCAACCAGCTGGACGAGGCAGTGTGAGTTGAATTATTTCCATACATCCTCAGCTGATACCTGAAGCTGATTGCAACAGCAAATATTTGCGCACCGCGGTCCAACACGGCACCAATTCAGGATTCAGCGAGACCGACTTGGCGAGGGCACAGTACAGGCTGGGGATTGTTTTGTATGCTCAGGGATGCCGCGAAGAAGCCATATCGATAGAAAAGGAAGTTATTAGTTCAGTGTCATCTGAAGATCGCCCAGAGACGGGAGATCATGACAAATGGATGGCATTCTTGGACAAACGGGTCTATATCCAGAACGGAAGATCTACAGGACCGTTCAGAGGAATCAGAACAGGCCCTTTCTGATGCCAGAGTTACCTCCGTTGTCAATGTAGTTCTAGTCACTTGCTGCATGCCTTCTAGGTTGTCCGCCAGTGTTTGGCATTCACATTTTCTTTCAACATGGACAGTCTGTCCAAGTGTGGTCACAGGTATATCTTGCGCTTCGCAATTTCTGTGTAACGGCCTGAGGTTCCTAAAAGAGATCGCTTCAGTTCTTTAGCAATTGAAAAAGATATTTCACAGGTTCTAGTGTATGGATGATTTGATCCAGAAAGAGGTGTTGCGTAATGCCCTATCCTGTTTTTGTGACCTCATTCTCTAAGATGTCAACGCTTTTCTTTCGTCACCAGCATATTTCGTTGCTTCTATGATGACGATGTTGATGTGTAATTATATTAGACATTTAAGCTAGTGAAGTAGTTCCGGCGAACGGCAATAGAAATTAGCCTAATGTGAGAGCGCTACCATTGACTTCCCCAGCTTCTTTCTCTCTACCCTGGGCTGATGCAATTCTCAAAAGTGTTCCAAGAAATGTGTCCTGGCTCAACACATCCCAATCATCTTGCGAAGTACTGAGAATCCTTTTCGCCGCTGCGAGTGCCGCAGTCTTCCTCTCCCACCGTCCTTTCGCAAGATGGAACTTCTCTGTAGACCTTCCAATGTGTCTAGCCATATAGTATATCACTCACTTGATATCTTTTCTGCCTCCAGAATCCCGGTACGCACGAAATACGTTGGACGTGAGCTCGATCCAAGCATCGCTTGCTGGACCAGAATAGGCATACAGCCATGCCCCGCTTGCGAAGTCCGCCAGGTCGACGTAAGATGGCGCGCATGTCGTGAATTCCCAATCGAAGACGCAGAGCGTCGCTTCTGGAATGTGTGCATCTGGAGGAGTGCGCAGTCTGATCATCGCGTTCGTTACCCTACGTTGTCGGACAATTGGTCAACAAGTAGCAAGCTTGCACCATGAGCGGATTCGCAAAGCGGAAATACCTACATGAAATTTCCCATGACTAATGTCTGCAATGTATTATTCAGGTAAGATCTCTCGCAATCAAGAATATCTGCAATGGTGCTGCGTTTCTGGTCGGTCAGTTGCACGCCTGCGCTCTCCATGAAGTGGAGCAAGTCGCCAAAGAAAAGCTCGGCCGCAACGCGGCGTGCGTCCGAGTGGGTCGCACACAGATATTTGAAGTCCTGTAGGGCTTTGGCCTCCGATTCTCTTGTGTTGGATGATGAAGAATGGAGTCGGTAGCTAACTCCCCGAGCGCAATGCCCGCACCACGAAGGAGTTGTAAGTGGGAAGGAGTGTTTGCTTCGCGGCAGAACTGGCTCAACTGCATTGTATGGTCGAACCAAGACCCTGAAACAGCTTCTGTATCCACTGAACTCAGATCTTGCATGAAGATGACACGGGCGGCAGGGTCGTGGTGGATAAGGACTGGAAGTTCAACTGGTAGTATACTAGAATCGTTTGTTAGGACTCGTGGAACTACGCTCATTGCGCTGGCTTCAAAAACCTGTCTTCCGGCTGCGAAAGGAATATGTGGTGTACCCAAGAGGTATTCGGGAGCATGCTTCAAGATGATGCTTCCCAAGAATGTGTCTGTGACAGTGAGCGAGCCTTCTTGTCGAAACATCACACGGTAAGTATAGTTGGTCGTGCCACTCAAGATTGGAGTGACATATTTGATATCTGAGTAGCCACTTTCACGAACCCAAACGGATTGTTTTAGGTAGAGCATAACGCCTTCCGCGATGTCAAGGTGGAACAATTGCATGGTCCAGTATATTGCATATGTACAGTCCTCTTTCCCATTGAATCTGATTAGAAAACCAATACGCACGATTTCGAGCCCCTTTGCGCCCATTCCTAGTACCAACCAGTAGCCGCGTTCAAAGGCCTATCATGGACCAATCAACAACCTCCCAATATTGCGACAACTTCGGGTTGCTCTTATCGTTTGCTGTTCACAAGGCTGTCAAGGTACCACCCATGGCTCGGGCCGACGTCCTGCTGTAACGGGTGCAACAGGGGAAGAATATAAATAAGGCCAAGCGTACCCTCCTCACCGTGAAGTTCACCCATTCTGCCCACCCATTCTCGCGCATCATGGCTTCGCCAAATATTGCACTCTCTAAATTCGGGTTGAGCTTACTTTTTCTGTGGCTCCTCGGGGCACTATCTGATAGAACCCCTCACTATCAACTCTTGTTTCAGAACCTCGAAGGCCCTCACATTGAGACAATAGAGGCTCGCGTCCAAGGCATCTTACATTCCACTCCGCTCATAGGTAAGTTCGAGTGCAAGCGGCAGAATCACAAGCTTGGTTCTAAAAAGATTCTTAGATGGCCACAATGACCTCGCATATTTCATTCGGTGGGCTCACAGCAATCGCTTAAATCTGGACAACTTCACCAAGCCCTTCGAGTCTGGACATTTAGGCGGTGAAGTTGACCTTCACAGGCTTCTTCAAGGTCACTCTGGAGGAGCTTTCTGGTCTACCTTTTCAGACTGCCCGACCGAGGATTACTCTTTAGAGTACTATGCACAAGGTTAGATTCCATCAAGTCGTGACCTGCACCATGACTGAGCTTAGCTTTTAGCTCTGGCTACCACCGAAGCAGCCAAAGATGTGATCCATAGGATCCACGCAAGATACCCTGATGTATTCGGCAGACCTGACAACAGCTCACACGCCATCGCAATCTTTCGGTCTGGTCGCTTCATTTCCCCCCTCGCAGTGGAAGGTCTTCATCTCATTGGCGACTCGTACTCCAAGCTCCGAAGCTACTATTCGAGTGGGGTGCGTCTCATAACACTCACACATAACTGCCATAATTCGTACGCTGATTCAGCGCTGTTGAGTTTACCAGGAGGTCTTGGGCCATCTCAACCAAAATGGGGGGGTATCAGCGAAGCAGGACAGGGCATCGTGCGCGAGATGAACCGACTTGGTGTCATTGTGGACCTGAGCCATGCATCTGCTGATACGATGCGTGCTGCGCTGGGGGCTGGTAATAGGGACAGCCAGGACTCCAAGCCCTGGGAAGGCACTTTGGCACCGCCAGTGTTTAGCCATAGCAACGCATTTGGCCTGTGTCCACATCCGCGTAACGTCCCCGATGATGTTTTACATCTCTTGAAGCAACGCGACGGCGTTGTCATGGTCACATTTTCCCCGGACTTTGTCAGCTGCCAGTGGCCCGATGGAAAACCGATCCAAGGCGAACTGCCTGAACGAGTCGATGCGAACCTCACTATCCCGCAGGTAGTTCGCCACATGCGTTATATTGGCGATATGATCGGGTACGACCATGTCGGCATTGGAAGCGATTTCGATGGCGTCCCCTTTGTGCTTGAGGGATTGGAAGACGTTTCAAAATATCCGTTGCTCGTTGCAGAAATGCTGCGACAGGGGACTAGTGATGAAATAGCGAAGAAGATTGTTGGGGGGAATCTTCTGCGGGTGTGGAACAAAGTCGATGAGGTAGCTATCAAGCTTCAGAACGAAGGCCTCTTGCCCGCAGAAGATGGCCTACCGCCCCTCGATGATCCCTGGAAGCAATATCCCTGAGTTCAACATTAGTCTTGATCAGCGCCTGGGATTGAGCGATGGAAAGGAGGACCGTCGCAATCTTTCGACAGTGATCATGAATTTCCTGGACGAGCTCTCCAACTGGTCCCTACGTTAGTCGTAAAATATATTCATTCATCCTGATTTACTCACCGTTCTGGAGTTTCTCACTTTCCGTTTCAGCTTTCGAGTATCTACAATGATTGTAGCCGGCGGCCCCGAGACCAATGGCACAGACAAGTGAAAGTGCTGGGCACACTACCACACTTAAACCAACCTCCGCTTTACCAACAAGTTTCATTCCAATTGCTACGCCTTCCCCTACAGTAGCGACTCGCAGGCACACGTTGCGTTTGTGGTGAACGCTGTCTCTTGCTTCTCGGATGGATTTAAGCATATCTGAGTCCGTGGTTTCGAGATCGAAGGTGATATCAAGCATTCGTAGTGTCGCGTCCATTATATCGGTGCTGAGATCCTGTTAGACGCATGTGTGGATCTCGTTTGAGCCACGGGCCTGCGTAAATGTATCTGCGACACTATCGAAAGTTTTCGATTCCTCTGCGAGTTCTTTGAAAAGCCTGTTTCTCCTGTTTTGGGAGCTCTTGCCGGGGGCTCTTCTGCGTCGGATTTCTAGAGTAGAATGTGAAAGTCCGCCTTAAACTCGCGTGCTATGAGGCAACGTGGCTTACACGGAAATAGTATAGACGTGTCCAGATATCTTCAGCGGTTCTTTTCAGACCTTCTAAAGAGACTTTGTGCTCAAATTTCGTAGGTAATTCCTTCAAGACATCATAGAAGGCAAGAACACCAAGGGACACTCCTTTAAAGCTTCGGGAAAAATATCAGTCAACGACCATACAACATAGTGGTGAAAGAGGGCCATACAAAGGATCCCAAAAACCAATTGCGGAGCCCAAGACCTCATCCAGAGATGGCATTTTGTTGTTAGATACCGTTTGAAACCAGACCCTGGCATAGAGCAGTTGAAGGATTCGATTAATGGGAATAATCTCTGCCAGACCATAGTTCGTCACCAGCGCAATTTTCTGCTTCATGTCTTTGTGTGCAAAGTTCCCGAGGATCTGATCGCACAAAAATGACACTGCTTGAGAAAAAGCATCCCCAGATTTCTTGGTTCGAAATTTAGTAGAGATCTTTAACGGTACCTGCATGAAAATGTCAGTTTTGGTTTCGTGGTTAAAGCGACAAAGCTCTGGTCAACTGATAGGGGTCGCTCGCAGGCAATGAGTTATGATAGACCTTGAAACGGTTGATTAGGAATTGATTGAGATAAAACATACCAAAATATAGGGTGGCTGTTTGCCGTCTGTTTCGGCATTCTTTGCATCATCCACCTCAAGACTCTGCTTTTTGTTCGCCTATTTGCAGGCTTTTTCAGAAATTGCTGAAAGTTTCCGAGATATGTCTCCTTGTCCACGTCATCTTTGAAATGATGATTGAAACATTTAAGATGCCATTCCGGAGGCCCAGTCGATACCACCATCTCTGTGCTCAAGTAATAGGAGTTGGGTTTCGGGAATTTAGATTCAATCTTAGAGGACAAGGGGGAATCTACGGGTGTGGTATGAGGAACAGAGGGGGAACAGCTCAAACTGAGATTCTACTGATTCAGCTCGATGAAGAAGATAAGTCATGATGTCATTTCATGCATTCCACGCCGCCACGATATGGTCATCTGCTCGGGCGCAATTCAATACATCAAAGCTCATAATGGCAATACCTCAAATGAAACTAGAGATACCCAACCTCATCACACGCACTCAACATTGTACAAGATGCCTATAAGCTTATCCAAAAAGATGGTGACGCACTTCTTCGATAGCCTACCAGAGCCCAAACTGCGCATAGGTCAAGTAAAGCACAGCACTGCAACGTATCTCGACTCCTACCGAAGACATCGGCGTGTAGCCATATCACGCGGAAGTCTGTCTCCATCCGATGATACAGTTGACATCCCTCATCTTTTATATTAAGCAAATCTCCGTCGCAGACGAGTGCACGGACGATGAGTTGCCTTCACAGTCAGGAGATACCGAAGACCAGCTTCTCGATCGCTTAGAATGCACTCGCAAAGAGGCAATCGACGGCCTCGTCGAGCTTTCCCACCAATTATCTCGGCTTTCCGAAGCGCTCAAATCAAAACGCCCCGTCGCCTATGTTAGGAGCAGCGTTCTGAACGTCTCGCAACCCTTTCATTTTCAACATTTACCTCTTGTCATTAAAATTCAACAGCAGCATTGGACTCGCCATTGTTTCCGCTCTCTCTCATAACCTTTCAAGCTCGAAGGTCAAACTATTAACATAGTGGTCTAACATTCACAGACTAAGATTCAAAGCATTCCTCGATGTATTGAACGGAAGTAAGCCTACGAATACTAATAAAGCGCTTAGTCAACAAATTCGCGAACCAGCACCACAGGACGCTGATCCTTTTGATCCCGAGGTTCCTGATCAGGAACGACCACGCCCCGTCATCAACGAAAGCCGTCGCTACGAAGTGGACCGCCTTCTATAGTATAGTTAATTTTACGAGTAGCTATAGATGACAGAGACTAGTTCCATAATATTCAATGTCTCGAAGGCCTCCTGGGAAGCTCATGGGAAGGGTATATGCCGGCTCAAATCGAGCTATGCGATGACAATGAGAAGGCTCCTGAGACAGGGCCTGGAATTGCAAAGAACATACTACTTTTCTACCTTGACACCAACAAGAACACGAAAGTCTCTATTGGAGAGACGCATTATCAAACTTTGAGCACCGTATTTTTTGGAGGAAGGCAAGCAGGTTGCCGACAAAATAACTGAGATTGCAAACGTTGATCCAACCTTTGCAATGCTGTTGTCTCTTCATTCACAGACTTTTGGCTCTTCTGAGGGCTGAACGACTGATTTGAAAACAAAAATAGGTCACAAATACTCTGGTATTCCAAAGTTAGGACCGAAGAATCTGAAAAGGTGAGGTGAAGATTGGATTTCCTTTTTTGTATGTATAGACGCGGTGTATTAGAAGAACTATGTCTTAAAATCCAGTTTCAGAGATGAACGTATGGAATGGCCTTGGGCTGCCTTTGCTTCTGGTGATATTGTGAGACCAGGTGATGTTATCCAATCAAGCCTGAATGATATGGACTGGGACAGTTATAGCTAATTGAGGAGGATCATTGAATAGAAATATGTCAAATCTGACACACAAAAGGGCTTCGAAAGCCATCTACAGATAAGTGCAACTATATTGCTCTTGAGTCGAGGTTCGTCACCAGAAGCTTCGCCGTGGCGGAAGAACTCTGATCGCTTTCACTATATCCTTGGAGCTGTTTAAAGTGTGTTTGAAATGAGATGGTTGCGATGGATCGGTGTTGATGAGATGTCGTTGACCAAGTCTCAGGGCTGATTTAGTGCGGAAGCCGCTCATTGGCCAGCAAGGCAAATCGCGAAAGAACAATCCGCGGAGAAGTCACATCACGGAGGACAAGTTCATCCGGTCGAGAACCACATATGATCCACAGCCGTTGAATCTCTTATCTTTACTTCAGCTGTTGCATTATTGTCGCAATCTCATCTTATCAGGGCGCTAAGAATTGATGAATGATTGATTCTCGAGTGAATGGTGGACTTCCGAGGACGTCGCTGACCCTGGGCCATCATCGACATGACATCCATACTGATAGGACCAGTCTGGAGGCGGAAGCCACTCCAGGTGTTTACTGCGTAGAATGGGCTATGGTGATCTTTGAACAGGGATAGGCATATGGAAAAGAGATGGTTCACGCCTTCAAACCGATGAAGGTGTCAATGGAAGTGTCAGTGAGGCTATCCAACTATCGGCATCCACAATCGATTCGCGCATGCTCCTCCTCAACACGATACCTTGCGCGATAAAGTCTTTCGCAATGAGCGGCATTATCTTCATACTGTTCGGCATTGCATCGGCACACTCGAGGCTGCCGATTGCTGTTCTATGGCCTTTCTCCACGGGGTAGGAATGTGAAGCATCTCCGCTGAACGTCGCGCACGCACAATATGTACGTTCGATACGGGCATCAATGGTGGACAAGGGCTCCCACGTCTTAAGAATTGCAGCATGCAGACCCAATGGTGGATGGGATAATCCGGGATAATCATTATACAGAGCCGTCGCTAGTGGATGGAAACACCTATTGCCGGTACAACCCGGTAGAAAGGAAAGGATAATACTCGTAGTGAGTAACCATGTAGGACTGTAGGAGGAGTTGAAAAACGTCTTATCGCGGATTGGCTGTCGACTAAAGAATTAACTAGGAGAGTGCTAGGGCTAGGGAAGCAGCGAACATGCCCACCCACACTATTCCCAAACCAGATCCGCCGCTTATTGCACAGAGATAAGGATGCATACACAGAAACTACGTACAGTACACTACCTAGACAGAAATCCACCATTCGATGATGAAGATCTTGATCCTGATGCAAAACCCCCAACCCTTTCTATCCATTCCAGGCCATTCAAGGCGGCAATCAAACCTCATACTCCCGGGTACCCTTGCCCTGCCTTTCTCCACAGATCGGGGGCGTCATTTTCCTGGTGGGCCTTTCTTTGCTTTTCTAGCCTAGGAAAACGTTTACTGGGCCTGGCTGCTTGTCATTTGCGTGTCTGTCGACCACCTTTCTCCGAACTCCAGTCTTAGCTGTGGCGTCTCTCGTACCGGTAGTCAGAAAAATGACGAAGCGGATCACCCCAGATCTTCGTTGATGATATGCTACATTACTTCTCGCCTACCATCGCTCGTCCTCGATTCCAAAACTGCGTCTACTACGACACACCTTTTGCCACAGTGGTGAGCATCTCTTGGACAGTGCCTTCGTTGTCGAAAGACTTCGTCCAACTCAACTCGTGCACCAATATCGACTTTTTACAGTTTTATACCCCAAGTTGATTCCTTTTCTTGTATTTGATATCCCTCCCTGACCAAAAACCCCTGCACCCTCGTTTCTCAACCCCAACATGGACTCTCCCACCACCAACACCACCGCCGAACAGGTGTCACAAAAGGCAGATGCCCCAAGTAACGTGACTTTTCCACCAACACCCCCCGAAACAGTCTTCGACTCGGAAGACAACAAATCCTTGACTGATGATGGATCGTACCTTGAATCTCTCCCTCTCCCTCCGCCTTCGACCGCGCCTACCAAGGTCCTCGAAGTAGACCAGAAAACACCCGATGCACATGTCCCACGAGACCCCAGGTTAATCCGACTAACTGGTGTCCACCCATTCAACGTCGAAGCGCCCCTCACAGATCTTTTCAACGAGGGATTCTTGACCAGCCCAGAACTATTCTACGTGCGAAATCACGGGGCGGTACCCGTCGTGCAAGAAGAAGAAATCCCTGACTGGGAATTCTCAGTCGAAGGGTATGCCAACCTGATCGTTCACAAGGCCGAGCATATCAACTGACCGTATCGCAGATTAGTAGCAAACCCCATCAAAATCACCCTGAGAGAACTCCTCTCAGACTACGAGAATGTGACATACCCTATCACACTGGTCTGTGCAGGAAACAGACGAAAGGAGCAAAACGTCGTACGAAAGTCGAAAGGATTCTCATGGGGAGCCGCCGGTGTCTCTACTGCCCTCTTCACCGGTGTGGTGATGAGGGATGTGATTGAAAGGGCCAAGCCATTGAGACGTGCGAAATATGTCTGCATGGAGGGCGCCGACAAGCTCGTAAGTCATCAACAATTTCGAATTACAGCATAGAGCTGACTCTGTACAAGCCCAATGGCTACTATGGCACATCTGTGAAGTTGAACTGGGCCATGGATCCTAACCGTGGCATGATGCTTGCCCACAAGATGAATGGCGAGCCTCTTCGACCAGATCACGGCCTACCTCTGCGAGCGGTCATTCCTGGTCAGATTGGCGGTCGCAGTGTCAAATGGCTGAAGAAGCTGATCATTACTGCTGAGCCAAGTGATAACTGGTATCACATCTACGATAACAGAGTACTCCCGTAAGTACCACAAGTACACCAGCCGTACAAATGATTAACGATGACAGGACCATGGTCGATCCAGATGAGTCGGCAACGAACCCGAAGTGGTGGACAGATGAGCGTTACGCAATCTACGACTTGAGCCCCAACTCGGCCATCGCATATCCAGCACATGAAGAGAAGCTCTCCTTAACAGCAGCACCAGAAAAGTATAAAGTAAGGGGCTATGCCTACAGTGGCGGCGGTCGCCGCATCACAAGGGCCGAAGTGTCCATCGATCAAGGGAAAACATGGAGACTAGCCGATATCGACTATGCCGAGGACAAATACCGAGCTCTCGAAGATAAGCAGCTTTTCGGCGGCCGTCTGGACATGGACTGGAGGGAGACATGCTTCTGCTGGTGCTTTTGGAGCCTCGACATCAACGTATCTGAATTGGAGGATGCTAAAGATATCGTTGTTCGGACCATGGACGAGAGTATGTGTATTCAACCTCGAGACATGTATTGGTCTGTTCTCGGTATGATGAACAACCCATGGTTCCGAATTGCGATACACAAGGAACACGGCTCTTTGCGATTTGAGCACCCGACACAGCCAGCGCTCATGCCTGGAGGCTGGATGGAGAGGGTGAAGAAGGCTGGAGGCAACCTCTCGAATGGCTACTGGGGCGAGAAGCTCGGAAGCGAAGAATCAGAGACTGCTATCGTCGAAGCACCCAAGGAGATCAAGATGACGAAGGATGGTGTCAACACAGTCTTTACCATTGACGAGTTTAGAAAGCACACAACAGAGGAATCTCCGTGGTTCGTGGTCAACGGCGAGGTGTACGATGGCAAAGATTTCCTGGAAGGGCATCCGGGTGGAGCCCAAAGTATCATCTCGGCAGCTGGTCTGGACAGTACAGATGAGTTCATGGCAATCCGTAAGTAATGGTCTACATCAAACCTAGTGAGTCGTATGCTAACGACATACAGACAGCGAGACGGCTAAGGCTATGATGCCTTCCTATCACATCGGCACCTTGGACGAGGCAGGGCGTAAGGTACTCGCTGATGGCGAACCCGAGGAGGAATCGCCCGATCCCAGGCCAGTCTTCTTGGACACACGCGTATGGCACAAAGCGCTGCTACACTCGAAGGTCCCTGTTTCATGGGATACACGGATATTCACGTTCAAGCTCGACTATGATGAACAGGCGCTTGGCCTGCCAACAGGTCAGCACTTGATGTTACGCCTTCGCGATCCCGTGACTCGAGAAGCTATTATCCGAAGCTATACACCCATCTCGCAAACCACGAAGAAGGGATACCTAGATATTCTCATCAAAATATACAACGATACCAAAGACCAGCCAGGAGGCAAGATGACCAAAGCACTGGACTCTATCCCAACCGGCCACTTCATCGATGTCAAGGGTCCTATCGGCAAATTCGAGTATCTCAGCAAGGGAGCATGCTCGATCAACGGCAACAAACGACAGGTGAAGAAGCTATTCATGATCTGCGGTGGCTCGGGCATCACGCCAATCTTCCAAGTTTTGCGCGCGGTCATGCAGGACAAGGAGGACCCAACGACCTGTGTCGTCCTGGACGGCAACCGCCTCATCGAAGACATCCTCTGCAAAGAAGACCTGGACACCTTCGCCCGAGAGAACGTCGACCGATGCAAACTCCTCTACACACTCACGCAAGGCCCCGATGACTGGCAGGGATTGAGAGGAAGAATCAACGCCCAACTCATCAAGGAGCATTGTCCTCGAGGCACAGAAGGTGACACTCTCGTGTTATTATGTGGACCTCCGGCTCTAGAGAAGAGCGCACATGCGGCTCTTAACGAGCAAGGGTGGCCTGATGAGGACCTTCTTTTCTTCTAAGTGGGTTTCTTTAATTTTCTAGCTTTTTCATGTTTTGGGATTCGGAATCTGGCTGGTTAAAAATCTTTTTCAAAGGCGCAAAAGCATGGAGTTTCAAGATATCAAACTGTTCATGGATGGATGACACATATGGGATCTTTTTTCATCTTCATCACGATCACCATGTCTCTCGGTTTTGTCCTTTCAATTATGACAATAACATTTTCCACCACATACATCACCCTCCTCAAATTCGTTGAATTCTGGAAGGCCACCGTCCGGATAGAGTGACCAGCCACTAACCCCGATCCAGCTAGTCGTACCCATCTTTTCTCATGCCACGCTTTTGTCCCCTTCTCTCTGTCTCTCCTCGCGAGCGAGAACGTGTCGAACACGTCGGATTTATTGCTATATTTACATTTTATTTCCTTCTTGTCAATAAACCATCCAACAATGACAGCAAACATCATAATCATCACTCTATCCATTCGTACGATGTTCGATTTCCGATCATCCATCATCACTCTACCAACAGCATCCAGTGCAAATCCACGCATCTACACACCCATGTATCAATCAATCTAGATCTGCCCTACCACCCACTACCCTCCTCCCACGCACAAGCCCACCCCAATTGCACTACATCGGAGAAAATCTCCAGAGAACTGCCCTACCATACAGACTCCCTCCATACATGGCCTCCATCCCTTATCTCAATCCTTGGCAACATGCTCCCAAAAATCCCTTATCAAAACGATCGTCCGTGCGCCGCGCAAAAAGTCTCCACATCGCTCCCGCACTTCCCACGCCAGCCTGTATAATCCACCCTGCAGACGTCTTTCTCCCCGGAGCATTTAGCGAGCGGTTGAGTGTAGAGCGGATTATGTCGCGTGAATTGTCAGCTAATCGCATCGCATCGCGTGCGTTGAGAGACAGAGGCAGGGAGGATAGACGTCAGTGGTGGCATCTCCGGCGGTGTTCCGCGGGGCAGTTCGTCGTCCCGTCTACCCTGAATTCGTAGACTGGCACGACTGGTTGGGCTGATGGGTTTCTGTTGAACGCTTCCGACTTTTTCTCTCTCAAGCGACCGACCGAACGATCGTCTCCACGGCAAGTAGTGAGTGTCGAAAGATTGAACCAGCCACACAGAATGAGGTGCGGTTTGGGTTTGTGCGTTATCGCAAGGGTGTTTCGCGGGATAGGCGATGCAATGGCGTGAGATAATCGCCTTTGATCGAGATGCCATTGGACGTCTTCACATCGTTATGGCATTGTTTCTTTTTCGTAACCTATGTTTTGGGTTTCTCCTACGGGGCTGGGCTAGGTATGGTAGGTATTATCTAAACCTGTCACCCTACACTATGTATGGGATGGGGAGGACGTATGCATTTCCGGAGCAAGTTCGATGCTGGCCAGGATGTTCAGGAAATCTATCTATCTCCCACCCTCCAGCCAGTAATCATATCGCTTTTTGTCTGCTGCCGTTCTTCTACACTTACTTACTTACCCCCCCTCCCTTCCAATTCTTGCCTCAATTCCTTCTTTTCATATTCTTTACTTCTCTTCACACACACGCCGCTTTCCTTACGCTGGGGGTTAAGGTAGCTTTGGTGATTAGCATTGGAACATAACATACCCTCACACACAACCAGCGGACCAATCACACACACATCTGTCTGCACTATACAACTCACCACCACCCCCATCGCTCCATCTGGGGCGAAAATCACCCATACACACATACACACACATAAATCGCCCATAATGACAGACCAAGAATACACCCCCGCGCCGGTCCTAACACCAGGAATCGAGCCCACGAGCGGGGAATCGCACAGCCCGCCGTCGTCGTTCTTCCCGGACGACGCGGTGGTGGAAGATGCGGGCAAAGTGGACGACATATCGAAAGACATGAAGGGACTGAATGTGTCGAACAGCGACTGGAACGACGCCGAAGCGAATAGGTTGCCGGAGAAGGTGGAGGAGTTGAAGGTGCAGGGGGAGTTACCGTCCGGGGGAGAGGAGAAGGCGAGGAAGAGGGTGGTTGTTGTTGGGTTGGGGATGGTGGGTGTGGCGTTTATGTGAGTTTCGCCTTTTTTGTCTCTGTATGAGAGACTTCGGTGCTAACGTATTGTGAAAATCAGTGAGAAACTTCTGAAGTACGATATTAAGAGGAGGGAATACGACATCGTCGTTATTGGAGAGGAACCACATCTCGCATACAACCGTGTGGGGTTGACGAGTTTCTTCCAACATCGCATCGTGGAGAATTTGTACTTGAATCCTAAGGAATGGGTAAGTTATCTTTGCCATGATATAAGAAAGAACATGTATAAATTGTTCTTTCTTTTCTTTTTGACGGCCAGAATACTGATCAGAAATAACAGTACTCATCAATGCCCGAGGGTTCGCTGAACTACCATCTCAACACACTGGTCACGGAGATCAACTCACAGGACAAGACGGTTAGCACATCGGCAGGCGACACAGTGCCATACGACATCCTCGTCCTAGCAACAGGCTCAGATGCGCTCGTACCTCGCCACACTCCCGGCCATGACGCAGAAGGCGTCTTCGTGTACCGAACCATCGACGACCTTCAGAAGCTCATTGCATTCTCGAGCACGCGGAAAGGCACGACAGGCGCGGTCGTGGGTGGCGGTCTTCTCGGCCTCGAAGCGGCACACGCAATGATGGACCTCCACGAATTTGCATCAGTCAAGTTGATCGAGCGCAACAGGTGGGTTCTGTCTCGGCAGCTCGACGGCGACGCGGGAGGTATGGTCGTGGAGCAAGTGCGGTCACTCGGCCTCGACGTCCTGCTCAGCAAGCGCGTTGGAAGGATTCTCACAGACGACAAGAACGCCGTCACGGGCGTTGTGTTCGAGGACGGAGAGCAGATGGATTGCTCTTGTATCTGCTTTGCCATCGGCATCAAGGCCCGTGACGAGCTGGCGCGGAAAGCGGGAATCAAGTGTGCGGATCGTGGCGGTGGTATCGTCGTGAATCCCGATCTCTCGACATCGGCCCAGGACATATATGCCATTGGAGAGTGCGCGAGCTGGGAAAACCAGACGTTCGGTTTGATCGCACCGGGAGTGGAAATGGCGGACGTGCTGGCGTTCAATCTCACGCAGGCGAAAGCGCACGCGATGAGGAAGTTCAAGCGACCGGACTTGAGCACAAAGCTGAAGCTTCTCGGGGTGGAGGTTGCGAGTTTTGGAGACTTCTTCGCGGACCGCGATGGCCCGAAGAACATGCCTGGGAGGAAACCCGCTGGCTCGACGAAGGAGGACACGATCAAGAACCTCACCGATGGACCAGCCCCGCCGCCTGTCAAGGCATTGACATACAAGGACCCCTTCCAGCAAGTGTACAAGAAGTACCTCTTCACAATGGATGGAAAGTACCTCCTTGGTGGAATGATGATCGGCGACACAAAGGACTACATAAAACTGGTGCCCATGGTCAAGAACCAGAAGCCGTTGGAGATTCCTCCAAGCGAGCTCATCGTCGGAGCACAAAAGGGCGAAGAGGACGGCGACGACCTAACCGACGACACGCAGATCTGTTCGTGCCACAACGTGACGAAGGGCGACGTCGTTAATTCCGTCAAGGACGGCACCTGTAAGAGCATCGGCGACGTCAAGTCGTGCACTAAGGCCGGCACTGGTTGCGGCGGCTGCATGCCGCTCGTGCAGACCATCTTCAACAAGACCATGGCTTCGATGGGCCAGGAGGTCAAGAACCACCTGTGCCCGCACTTCGAATACTCTCGCGCCGATCTGTTCAACATCATCTACGTGAAACGCATCACCGAGTTCGCGGACGTCATGAGGGAGTGCGGAAAGGAGCCTGAGTCGACGGGCTGCGAGGGTTGCAAGCCCACCATCGGTTCCATCATCGCCTCGCTGTTCAACAAGCATCTCATCGACGACACCCGCAAAGGTCTGCAAGAAACGAACGACAGGTTCCTCGCCAACATCCAGCGCAACGGCACATTCTCCGTCGTACCCCGAGTGTCAGGCGGCGAGATCACCCCAGAGAAACTCATCATCATCGGCACAGTCGCGAAGAAGTTCAACCTCTACTGCAAGATCACAGGTGGTCAGCGTATCGATCTGTTCGGCGCGAAGAAGCATGATCTTCTGGCCATCTGGCAGGACCTCATCGATGGAGGCATGGAGTCCGGTCACGCGTACGCCAAATCCCTGCGAACGGTCAAGTCCTGCGTCGGTTCGACATGGTGCCGCTACGGCATTGGTGACAGTGTGGGCATGGCAGTGCGCCTCGAGGAGCGTTACAAGTCGATTCGCGGGCCGCACAAGTTCAAGGGCGGTGTGTCTGGTTGTGTGCGCGAGTGCGCAGAGGCACAGAGCAAGGATTTCGGCCTCATCGCCACGGAGAAGGGGTTCAACATCTTCGTTGGCGGTAATGGAGGCGCGAAGCCCAGGCACGCAGATCTTCTTGCGAAGGATGTTGCGCCGGACGATGTGGTCCCCATCCTCGACCGCTACCTTGCATTCTATATCCGCACCGGAGACAAGCTCCAGCGAACGGCGAGGTGGATCGAGAACTTGCCAGGAGGCCTCAAGTACCTCCAGGAAGTCATCCTCGAAGACAAGTTGGGCATCTGCGCCGACCTGGAGAAGCAGATGGAAGAGCTCGTCGGCACCTTCTTCGACGAGTGGAAGGAAGTCCTCGTCAGCCCCGCACGACGAGCACACTTCTCGCAGTTCGCCAACACGCAAGACAACATCGCGCCGGCGATCGAGCCGACCGCGGAGCGCGGCCAAGAGCGCCCATCGTACTGGCCAACGGACTCGGTCAAGACGGACTTCAAGGGCCACAAGTGGTCAGAACTGACATGGCAGCCGCTTGTCAAGGCAGATACATTCTCCGACCTGCCAACCGGCGATTCGAAGCCCATCAAGCGCGGCGACACGCAGCTCGCCGTCTTCAAGGTCCGCGGCAAGTGGTACTGCACCCAGCAGATGTGTCCCCATAAGCGCGCCTTCGTCCTCAGCGACGGCCTCATCGGCGATGACATCAAGAATAACAAACTATGGGTCTCCTGCCCGCTCCACAAGAGGAACTACGAGCTCGGCGGCGCGGAGGCTGGTAAATGTGGTAACGATGACGAGGTCAACATCGCGACATTCCCTATCGAGGAGAGGCCGGATGGTTGGGTGTACGTCAAGCTACCGAGCGTCGAAGAATTGGACAGCGTTCTCGGTACAAGCTTGTTCGTAGTGAAGAAGAGCGAGAGCGTGGATCCCTTTGTGGCCATGGATAAAAAGTTGAACGCAATCAACAACTTGAAGGGCAGGAAGGGCACGATGATCAGCCACCTTGAAGACCAGCAAAAGAAGGCAGCTCTGATTCTTGCTGGAGGCGAGCGCGGCGCAGGTGGACTTGATTGGTAGACGGAGAGTCACTCCGAGAGCGTATGACGACGGATGTACACAACGATATCATGATTGCATTTCCAGGGCGTTACAATGTTGTCTTTGGGGGCGAATTATTTAGTAACACTCAGTCTCGGTTGGAAAAACGACAATATACCATATTCGGATCATTTTACTCAAACAAATAACGTTGACTTGCCAGTCAGTCCACATGTACGTGATCATCATGCCTCTCGTCGTAGCCTCACTCACGGTGTGTAATGGTAACCGTTACATTCGTGCATCGCCTCGGTCTGTCCAACCCTTCTGATACATGGATCGGGAAGGGGATGTAACTCTCCACGAGTGAAGAAGAGCGAATCGATATATCTGCTTTCGGGAAAGAGCCTGGATACTGTCAGCAACGCGATATCACCCTCTTGGCCCACTTCCTAGTATGCAATGTTTTGACCCCCTCCCCCTGCTCGCTTGAAATCCTTCACCGGTCTTTAAATTGTCGAAGTGGCCGCCTTGGGAAGCGAAGCAGTGAGGCTTCACAAACCGCAGCCTGATATCTCTCTACGTCGGTACGTGCCAGCGTCATGCGTCGCGAGACGGTACGACTACAGACACGACCAGCACACTCCTTGCCACACATCCCACCGATGATGGCATCATTTAAGCGTCTGTCCGACACACCACCCACGGGACTCCTTTCCAAATCTTCTCACGCCTCACACCATCGACTCTACCTCATACACCAACCAATTCACAAGGAACCTTGTAGGTTCCATCCGGACAACTGCCAGCATACTACCTAACCAAAAGGCCAAACGCTCATTGCACCTCACCACCTGGAAACCTGGATGCGTTCGCTTCTGGACGGACGATGCGTATGAGGCCGTCGAGGCTGATGCGACGGTACGGATACGGGTGGCTGTAGTTTGCACTGCATTGCCACGTTCGTGTGTTGTGATAGCCTGGGGGAACATCTGGTAGGATGCAAGGCTTTGTGATCAGCGATTGCAGGCAGATCGTGGATGGCCTTGAACGCAAACTTCGGAATGGTTGAATTAGGGATTCCGTGGTAGGTGTGGATCGATCAGTTGAGGCTCAAGTGTGACTTGATAGAAGACGAAACGAGACATGTGGGCACAAGAAGCAGTAAGATAATTTGTCAAAAGACGGAACGAGAAGTGAGGGCACAATAGGGGGTAAGAGGATCTGACACAAGACGGAACGAGGTGATGAGCATAGGAAGGTACGAAATGATTTGACATAAGACGGAACGAGATTGCCCTCCCCGTCCCATTAGAAGATTTTTTCTGGCTGCTGAACTCTGGTCGATATCGCTTATGTTGATCGTGTCAAATATCTCCAACATATCGTCGCACTATTTGAAGAACATTAAGCCTGAATGGTCGAGCGACGCTGTGAAAAACTTCCGACATCGGTGATGAGCCTAAAATATCCACATTCATCTAACACCGCGTGAGCAATGTCAAGGTTGGGCCGATACTTGATATCTGCGGTTTGCTCCCAATGAGGTTACAGTGGTATCGACGCATTGTGGTGTGGGACGGTGGTGTCGCCCATGAGCAAGCAAACAAACTTTATAGCACCCGAGATGGGCATCAGCGACGTCACTACATACCTTTCCAGGCGAAGTCGACATTAAGACGAATATAAACCCAACAAGGACCCTGTTCCCTTTGTAATCGATTTTGCCTCGTCACCTACAACAAAGTATATTCGGTGAATTTCTACAGTCCTCTTTCATATTGGCCAGTGCCACAGCTCTCATAACAGATGGATTCCCAACTTACGAGCTTCGATCCACACGGTCTGCTGGATATTCCTCCACCGATCCCTCATTATTCCATTCCCCTTGATCGGATTGAGATCTTCACTCATGAGGGGCCACCAATTCTTGCATATCGTCGTCCTTTGGAGCATCACTTCCCAGGGTTACGACATGACATCAACACCCACCGCTGGCTAGGCACCATGGATCTATCAAGACGGCTCTACCCCTATCTTGGTCGATGGAACATTTCACAGAGGTCTATCTCGCAGGCCCTCCGGTCGCTATTCAATCACTTCAAGCGGAGCGATTGTACAGATTACTTTCACGACAGCATCTACAAAAGCCTGAGCGCTCTCCTGCACGAAGACATGGTCGCTCCCGCCTACGCTGACCGCAGCATCCAACGCTGCCGCCGGCAATTTATCGCCCTTGCCTTCTTCGCCCAACTCACACAGTCGTCGTATCTAGCCTCAGCCTTGGGACGATTCATCAGCCGACGCTACCGCGAACTGTTCGACCACGAACGCACAATGTACATCGACCAATGGGCCACCGCCCTCATGGCCATCCAGGACCTCCACTACATGCCCGATATCAGCAGATATATGGACCTCTTCATGAAGCGTGGGTACAACAACGTTATCCCCTCCTTCGCCGGCCCACGCATCTACGACTCCCCACCGTGGGACTTGGGTGAGCCGATGAGGCATCATGTTCCCTTTGGCTTTGATCGTGGGAGAAGTCGAGGAAGTATGATCGGATATGGGCTGCCGCCGAGGGCTCTTACGCTTTCGCCTCGAATGGGTATGAGGTATAGATCACCAATGTCAGTCATGGGGCCTTCATACATGTCGCCACCGTACTCGATGAGTGGGCAAAGCACAGGTATGCTGGTGCGGCATCTGGTAGAGCAGCAGGACATCATGGCGGAGAATATCGAGGACATCCGTGAGGACGTGGAGGCGTTGCCATTCCTGCGGTGATGGAAAGTCTGTCCTAGTCGCTAAAGTTCCATCTCCTGCATTTGCATCTTCCTTCTAGCATGACATACCCAATGTTTTCTGATAGCCCTTTTCTTTTCTTTCTTCCTGTGTGGGCTATCATAGAGGGATAGACTCGCGGTTATCTTGTTACCCCCTCTATGTTCGAGGATCTTCTTTTACGTTTCATCTATCGTAACGTTTGGCGTAATAGCATGAGCGAGTGGGGAGGCACTGTAATGAACTCAGTCAGTCGAGCAAATTATACCATAGCATAACACAACTGTATCTTAGAAATGTCAATTAGTATGATAGCAATATCCGATATCAAACAGACACCGGATTTGAACTGAAGTGATCCAGGATTAATGCTTGAATTTTGTAGATAAAACGCCAGCAATCCAATGAAGTTGAGTGTCGACTCTGGCACTCATGCATCCATAACGCCTCGCTAAGATAGCAAATCTCCGCCACGACCTGCAATATAACGGCCGATGACATACAAAAACACATGTCCCTTCTCTTATATAACACAGTAACCTCCTTCACCTCAGATAATGCAACACGAGCCAGCAAAACAAAAAGAACACCACAACCCCACCCCAGAAAATCCACTTATCCTGCTTCGCCCTCCGCTCCACCATACGGATAGTATCACCACTAATACCCAGCGTATTCGCAACCGAGTACAACCTCCTCTGCGTCCCCTTCAACATCTCCCTCTGCTGCCCCAAATCCCCCAACACCGCACGCCCCCTATCCAAGAAATCATCCAGCTGCGCCGACGTCTGACTCACGAAGTCCCTCTCCCGGAATGCATGCGTCTCCCTGTCGTACTCGCCAGGCGCACCACCGCCCCCCATCGAGTAAGCATTCTGTCTATACGGCGCATTGGGGTCGCTGTTGGCGGGCGCGAACGGCGAGTTGTGCGAGTTGGAGTACGGGTTCTGCTGGCCTTGGTTCATGGCGTAGGGGTTCTCCGGCGTCGACGCGTGGTGCGGTCTCCGGCCGAGTAGTTCGTTGCGCGCGACATTGGTCTGCATTTCGTCGTTGACGTTCTTTATGCGCTGGAAGGCGTCGCGGTATTCCGAGAGCTCGGTGCGGAAGGTTTTCACGCGCTCGAAGGCTTTTTCTTGCTTGGTTTGGACGGGTTCTTGCTTTGCGAGCTTGGAGTAGTCGTCAATGGTGCGGGAGAAGCTGGTTAGGGAGGCGGAGATTTGCCCGTGGAGGGCGGGGGATGGTGAGGCGGCATCGGAGAAGGCGTCGAGGTCTTTGCGGATGGAGGAGGATTGCCGCAGGGCGGAGTTGAAGAGGGCGTTCTGGGGGGGGGGGGGTTAGATATTGGCTTTAGATATGGAGTCTGCAAAAATGTACCATGATGGGCGAGCGAGCTGTCAATACAGGTCGATGTGTTTCGAATTTGGAAAGAATTTGGGGTTGGAGGCAAAGGTTGGTGAGTTGATGAAAGACACGGGTGTCTAAGAGAGGGTTTGATCCTACTTCGAGGTTATTATGACCGGATTGGAGCCTTGTAGGCGACAATTTGGGGACGATTTGGACACTTTGCATCATCTTCAAGATTCACGAATGTTTGGCGCAGGGGCCAAGAGCAGGCGATGCTCGATTGGGACTAGTGACTGCCAACATCTTAACATCTGATCTGAAGACGGACAAATGCTACAACCAATCACATGCATGATTTTGTGACGTCGTAAACACGCTTGTGTGATTCTTCAGTCAACGAGAACTCACTCAAACCACGTTCGTTTTATTGAGCTTGCAATAGGAACAGCGATAAGCTAATTGCTAGAGCAGAAGAATCACTATAACAAATGGTATGCTATAGGACGACCGCTTTACTCTAACATTATCTAGCACGAGTTCGGAAAAGATATAATTCGACAACCAAAGCATTCATCCATATAATTTACTCAATCCAGAGATATTGCTCGTCCAAATGATGGATGAGAATCTTTAAAATTACTACTATCCAAGTGAGGTAGGTGATAAAAACTACGTTACTCTAGCAAACTCTGACTGTGCCCAAGCATGAGTAATTTCTCCAAGGCTTCTTACGCGCAACCTAAGGCAATATAACGATCTTGAAACGACCTTATGTCAGACACATGTTCTTCACGTCAACCCGCGGAATATTGATCGTCCTGTGCCATGCTATATCCATATTGATCACAAGCCTTTATTTATTCTCTTTCGTGGTCGTTGGGCCATTACTTAACTCTGCCAACGTTAGCGCAGTCTCAGCATATCAAACAATGTACAAGTATCCGTAGTGCTCACTCTCGAGGGCTTTCCAATGTATTCTCGTGGTCTATGTCTAAATTGATAGCGGTCTCGTGAATGAAGAGACTTGTTTCGTTTTCCGAAATATACCAGCTCATCTTGACATTGCGATCCATTCTTGTCCGCAGTGGCTCTCATGAACGACAGACATCTATTGCTAGTTCCGGGGTGTTGTGACGTGTTCGAGCCGCCAAAGCATCAGGAGAGTTGCTAATGTAGGTAGACAACGTGAAAGTATAGATTGCCACCAAACGCAGCACTCCTGTTCAAGATCAAGCCACGGACAGAAGCGCGCGACCGTTTGTATCTGTGATTATTTCTACTTAGTTCAGTCCACTCATCCGTACCCGCACCTAAAAGCGTTGGCGCATTGAAAACCCGGGAAAACTCCAATGCCCAATCCCCCTCAATTCTGTATAAAAGCGAGAAGGCGTGTCCTTCCACGGCCATCGTCGAGGTTCCGATGTCTTTCTCGTGGGCTGGAGATTCGGGAGTATGTGTAATGCTAGGGAAGCCTTCGTCTACGATCTCGACGTTCCAATACTTGCTCCCTGGTTTCGATACATATTTTCCGTTGAGGTAATTGTATGTTGGCGACTATCAACGATTGAAGGGGTGCGTTCTGATTGAGCATAAGGATTCTAATCTCCTCATACATAAATTATCATTCGCACAATGAAGGCCCCAGCCGTCAAACAGGGTTAACAAGCCGTCAGAGAAGTCTGACGAGGTTGTACCTAGTCTATCACACACCGTATTATTATTGTCCAAAGCCCTGCCCAGCATTCACGTGAACACGCGCGATCAAAACAATCACGTTGAAGTCGCATTACGCGAGGCAACTTCACAAGCCATCTATAAGCAATTGACAGCACCCTCCTTGCGATTAATAGGCGCGAGTAGCATGAAACTTTGAAGGACGATGATGTGCTGTCCCTCAGTTTGAGACATCTCACGGTTATGGCGTCTCAGCCTATCGTCACCCCGCCCCGGCCATGAACGACACGGGGATCTACTCAATGATTTCTGAATGATAGATTCTTACGCATAAGAAGCAGTCTATTTGCTAGAATTACATTCACATTTCTATATCGCGCAGGGCAAAGCCCAGGCACCAACTCAGCGCTTACCCACCACCTCCGTTCCTGACCCAGTACTCTGCCCACGCATGAATGTCTGACATATCGCCAACCAACGAGCAAGTGAATCCAGTATACCGGTGACCGTGTTGGCCGGTTGTTGAGTAAGATGCGATGTCAACACGCCTCTTATACGACCGCCTTTGTCTTACGGCATATCAAAGAGAGCTTCGTTGGAATTTCACTATGGAGACCGAATCCTCTCGTCCTGTAGATGAGTGTAGGTTGTAGTCGTACACAAACACTCGCCCCTAGATTCCATGGGAGAGGGGGGGAGGTAGCGGCTTGTTAGAGATATGATGATATATTGGTCGGTCAACAGTAAGCATGTAATGAACATACACGAAGACAGCAATTGCAAATGTGCCAGTGTACACATTCACTCCATCCATCCGTCAACAAAACAGCAACCCAGTCCATCATATCCCCTCTCTCGGCTCACGTATAAGAAGGGGACTTCAATGGCACAGATCTATCTCGCATCAATCCAATTGCCAGATCACTCCAGCCCCTAAAGCACAACTTTCTCTCTTCCGTCGCGAACCATGTCTCCACCGTCAAACCCACCGCGTCCCCCACCAAACGATACAGATCGATCAGACTTCCCAACCACAGATCGTACGTACCGTCCGCACGTCACCGTCCTCGACGTCCTGCGCCAGCACCCGCGTACAAACACCTTCTCACCCGTCCTACCGCTCTACATCCCAGCGCCAGTCCGACCCATCGGTACGCACCCACCTACCACGGACCCATCATCAGCAAGAACTCTTAGGTGTTCCTTCTTTGCTAACATACACCCCGCGTTTTCAGGAGCACGATGGCCGTACAACAACATCCCACACAGCATCAGAACCAACGTCCTCCTTTTCCGAGGGAATGACGCTGGGGTTGATGTACCGTCGTCGATGAAAAAGGAGCGGGAACGACTGCGGTTGCTGTGGGTAACGTTAATTAGGAAGCTTAAACGGAGGGATAGTAGAAGTAGGGCGTTGGCGATGATGGCCAGAGAGGTTGAGAACAGAGAAAAATAGAAGGCGAGCATGGAACTTGTACACGGGTATCTAGCGCGGAGGATGTTGTATCATCTGCTGGACAGACGTCAACCTCCTTTTTGATCCGTCGATTTCTTTTCGAGATGGCTGGCTGGCTAGCCTTAAGTTTGAGTTCGGAGCGTATACTCCTCTCTCCTTCGGGCTGCTGGACGGACAGACAGACCATTCTTCTCCCACTTGTGTTTTCTCAGCAAACTCTTTTTACTTTGATTTAACCCTGAACAATTTCTTGCTACTGTGATGATGGCCTCTAAAGCACTTCGTCCTCACCCACTCATACCACACCCCCTACCCAACACAACCCAAACCGTACATGTCGACTTCAGATTCCATCGAGCCCTTCTCGTACGTACATGCGCCCCTGAACCGCACCATTCACCTCACTACAACACACGCGTTATGCAAATCCCCTTACCTTCCCTTACATCCCATCCCATCTCACAGCATCCGTACATCCACCCATCTTCCCCGCCCCCGAAACGATCCCCCCATCATACCTACCAAGTGTCCCAAAGCCCGCAGCCAGCCGGCATCAAACGGAGAACCAGCTTTCCTCCGCAGTCCTAGATGCACACGGCAGAAGCCACAGTATCTTGTGAGCTTCTCGGTTTGCTTCGAATCGAATTTCGAATCGAATACGAGGAGAGGGGGTGGACAAGCACATACCATAAACCACTCCATCATTTTTCGCACCGCCCCATCCGCTTAATATCACTTAGTATAGTTTTACTCCAGGTAGTTCAGTCAACGTAACACCATGCGATATCAGAGCAGAGCTTTCAAGTCAACATACCTACCTACCCAGGCAGGCAGGTTACTTGAAACATTACGACCTACAACATTCCGCAAGGAAGTTACATACGCAAACCGTAAAGAACGTTTTCACGTTACGCTCAAGTTCTTAACCCTGAAGCCCTCAACTTCT
Source organism: Aaosphaeria arxii CBS 175.79 (assembly GCF_010015735.1). Lineage (NCBI taxonomy): Eukaryota > Fungi > Ascomycota > Dothideomycetes > Pleosporales > Aaosphaeria > Aaosphaeria arxii. The sequence continues at coordinate 370,440 of NW_022983484.1, forward strand.
CGACTAATTACGTTAAAGTGGAATTAAAACGGAGTTTAAATCAAAACACGACACACACACACAACATAAGCCGCGATAGTTCAACACCAGCGAATTTCTGCTTGCGCCGCATGGGGGGCTGTTGATCCTCATAAACATTATCGTTGGTTATTGCGAACTGTCGTTGGTGCTTGAAGTACTGCCTATCAATTCATCATCAGCTACTGATAAAAAAGCAAAGTCCAGCATAGTTCCGAGGCTCCGAGGCCCCTTTCCGACCATTCCGACCTACAAAATGTCCCAGCGTCTCTTATTCATCAGCACAGCAGCAGCGGCAGCGGCACATCAGCAGTAGCACAGCGGCCAACGACATCAATCCGCCGAAAACAGTACCAACAAACGGGGGGTGGAAATATGCCGTTTACGATCAAGAGAGAGGTATGTATGTGGAGATAGCAAGAATAGAAGTCACGGGACCATGGAACAAACTACAGCACCACACAACCATAGAACAAGACAAGTAGTACGGTATTAATAGCTTTCAATTGGGTATTATTATAACGTTTCTAACATCGTCCTTCCCTTCACTCCTTCATGACGGTACAGCGTCGCTCGCTCGCTCGCCAGGAGAAATTACACGGTGACAACGCTCTCCTCCGCGCCCCCGCTGGTGAGTGACAAGGTAAAAATTGTGATGGGGGGATACACAATGCTCTCGCATGTGTAGTGCCAAGGTGCGAAGGTGCGATGAATGTCTAAAAAGAGGGGTCGGTCCAGCGTCTGCGTCGAGCACGATCGGGTAATCCAAGCCAAGTCAGGCCAGAATGCCAAAGACCTCTCAGTAAGTCCAATGGTGTGAAAACTCAACTCCCAACCAAGCGTAATGGATTCTATTCATCAATATTAAATTTTTCATTCGTAAAACGGTCCTGCTCCGAAACTCTCAAGGCCTCTTCTTGACCTCGCTCTCCGGGTTCATCGTATCCAAGATGGTGGAGAGGCGTTGGACGGAGATGGTCGAGGCGTCGAAGTGGATGGCGACGAGCCAGGCGCAGAGGATGTTGGCGAGGTGGTGGAGCACGTAGGCGTAGGTGACGCCGTAGACGGCGGCGTAGGAGGCGATGCCGAAGAGGAAGACGTTGGTGAAGAGGTAGAGGCGGGATTGGACGCGGGGGACCATGCGTCCGGTGCTGAGGGTTTCGACGAGGAGGATGAAGGGCAGGATGGAGAGGATGTTGTGATGGGACGAGAACGGTGTCAGCCAATGGACCGCGAGGTTGCGTACCCAGACGACGAGGACGGGTAGGTTGATAGGGAGGATCCATATCATGAGGATGAGGATGGAGTGTGCGTAGTTGTAGAAGTTGTAGTTTGAGTCCAGGTGAGAGTCACGAGCCAGACGGTAGCCGCGGACGCAGGTGGCGATTTGGACGATGCACAATACCACGTATGCGAAGTGGTACGGGATCACTGTGGAGACCAATGACAGCAAAACGCATGTGGTGATCACGCGCTGCCGAGTTGAGGTAACAGCGAACGCGGTCGGTGTCCTGCTGCCATCCTCATTGCGAGACGAAGGGAAGATGGCGTACAATGCAGCGAAGAGGAAGGTCACAGCAAGTACAACGTAATTGACCGCCACACAAATGGCGACACACATGAGGCCGAAGAGGGGAACCAGGAACCAGAAAAAGGTATCCTCCGATCCCAGAAGAAGCTCATTGTTGCTGTAATTCAGGAATTCAGCGAAGTTGCTTCCGTCTGCGCCAGCGCCGCCGACCTGCTCAGGGAACTGTCGTTTGGCTCCTGCTATCGATATCGATAGAAACGTGAGCGCGGCGAACGAAAAGGGAATCGATGAACGCAGACACTCGTTCATGCTCTCCGCAAAACTCATGAATACCGCAGTCTCATCGTAGACCTTGAACTGCTGGCGCAAGACGAGCGCTACGATCAACAGAGGGAATGCGGCAAATACAATCCTGTATCGCATCCATAGCTTGCCCAAACTGCCGAGTATATCAACTCTGAGTGTGATCTCTTGGGAGCTGTCGCAGGTGGGATCGGACCAGATCTGCAACGACAGACCATTAGAAGAACGCTGCGCAAGGAACGCAGGGGGCATGTACGGCGCTACGCCATGGAGATTGATATTAGCGTCCTTTACATTGACGAAGAACTTGCTTTCGTGCACATCCGTGATGTATTGACGTAGAAGTGGTGCAAACAGCTCGCCCGCGTCGCAAGCCTGTTTTCCAACGTGTAGCTTGTACGCCAGTAAGCTCGAGTGGAGTGCAGGTATCTTGATGTCGGTGACGAGGGGCCGCCGCGCCGGAAGTCGGAAGCTTAGCCCGGTGGTCAGAAGTCGGTGCAATCCAGTGTGGACTTGATGCACCGACTCAGCCGCAGCGCTGAACTCTGCTATCGCCCATCCCGCCCTGTGCTCGCCTGATTTATCCACGACAGCCACGAACTGGTGCTCCGCAAGATCGTCGAGGTCATATTGGAGGTAGGAAAAGGGCGACTGATCGCGCTTGAAAGGGTGGGTCGACTGTCGCGTCGAGGCGGGAAGGCTGATGAGATCTGAGGCTGCATTCTTGCAGGCCAATCTCGTAGAGCCTGTGCTGTCGCCAGAGAGGTCCATGTTCATGGAGAACAATGCAGCTGCCTGGCCGGCCTGAGACGGATGGGCACTGCAAAACAGCACCTCGAGCTTGCCATGCTCGCCACTCGCGTCTAGATGTTCATTCGTCAAGAACGTGAATTTTGTCCCCTCCGCTGCGCCTTGAGGGGGGACCGGCAGAAGATAAGCCTTCGGCTTCTGAGGCGACTGTCCGAGGCTCCTGAGCACGAGTCTTTCACCCTGTGCCACTATCGCATTCGAATCATCCTGCAGCGTGAGCAGCGTCTTTGCTTCCTTATGGGGCAGCGTCTTTTCCGCGATATCTTCCAGTCCGGTCAGAAACCACTTTTTGAAACCTCGCATGCGCTCTGCGCGGGGTAGGGTTTGTGTAGGTCTCGAAACGTCGGTCACGTCGTACAAGGCGCGCACTACGCTTTTTCTGACCTGGTCACACCAGGTGATGGCCAGATGATCCATGCCGGTCCAGACGTTCGGTATGGAGGATGTAAACACAGTGAAACCGTGCGTCTCCGGGACCAATGACGCAAGGCTGGCATAGTCGGAGGGCACAATGGTGTCTAAACAACCACCAGCGATCGAGATAAGGGTGACATGCCATAGAGGATTGTCGTTTGCCCACTTTTGCGAATAGGCCTGTCGCCAGTAATTGTTGATTCCGGTGTACGTCCGCACAATGTCGCCATCGAAGGACACTGGAGGTCGTGCATGGGGCGCAGATAGGGTGACGATCGTGTTGATGGAGTTGGCCTGGTAGTTGGGCATGGTAACCATCGTCCGGGCGACGATACCACCCATGGAGTGCCCAACGATGATAACCGACGTAGGATCCGGGAGATTCGAATCGCGAAGGGACCGTGACGGAGTGTGGTAAAGAGACAGAATGAAAGATATGGCGTCATTGAGGTATTCGGCCTGGTCTAGCAGCGTCTGTCCATGGAATGCGGTGAAGTCCTCGTTGAAATCCACGGTGAAGAAATCCAAGGACCTCTTTCCTGCATTGCTCGCCCCGATGTCATGTTTTATGTCATTATGGTAGTGATATGCTGCCTCGGCGGCGAGCGGTCGGACCTGCTTGTAGCTTCCGGCATTTCCTGGAATGAAGAGTACGGGTACACCCTTGACCTTTATGTTGTTAACTGAGCTGTTCTCCATGAGAGAATCCTCCGATATAACCTACCCTGGTGTCGTCTTCTATCCCGCCCTCCCGGTAGAGGTACAATGAGTATTTGGAGGCAAAGCGCGTGTGTTCGGTGTCGAAATCGTCAAACTTTGCGAACATGGGTCGCATGTAGCTCATCTCACAGCCCTTTGTATCCAATTGCTTGTTGAAGAAGGAATGCATCATCAGGGCAAGAAGCCCAAACCCCAGCAGAGTGGCAAGAACGGTGTTGACCGAACAAGCCCAAGGATTCCGGAGCTTGGAATGGTGTTTGGCCTGACCCTCGACCATGCTGTCCGGTGTGATGTCCTTGGCCGGGGTGGCTTTGGGGTTGTGTTGTTTCGCGAGCGGTGCGGCGGGCTCGGGGGTGCCGGTGGTGTTATACATGGCTATGGATTCTGATGGGAGCAATCGCTGCTGGGTTGCATTATCCTTCCGCCTTTCCTCGCCGTGTGCAGCGATGCGTATGTCCTTTCCTAACTTCGTGTGCGTGTTTGTCGTCTTATCGCCATGTTCTGTTGGGGAGGAAGACGGGGACGGAGCTTGTGGTTGTTGGGGGCTCGAGGTATTTTCCTCAAGTAAAGAGCCAGAGGAACGGCGGCGCATTTACTCAATACACACGCGCAGCGGACCGCTCAGCGGCGCGAGATGCGTGCTTGAGGAGGAAGGTAGAAGTAATCCAGGATTTGGAGTGAAGATTGGAGGAGTGCAGTAGGCGTGTGAGTAGGAGGAAGCGGAGGAGTAGGAGCAGGAGATCCCTTGGGGTGATGGTGGTGTGGTCGGTATGAAAGAGGAAGCAAGCGAATGTGGTAGCGAATGTAGCGACAGGAGTTAACGCGCGCACAGAACCATTAATTAACTAGTATTTCTGGATTGGACTGGACTCGACTCGAACTTGGTTATGGACTTGAACAAGAACTTGGTTTTGGGAATTGAGCGATTGTTGGTACGAGTAACGAGACGAGTAACGAGTTTAACGAGAGTACCTACGGATAAGGTTGGCGTAGGAAGAAACGGGATGGATGAACGAGCGAGTAGCGTAGCGACTATGGGTAGGAGAATTGTTGAATAATAATGGACCCGGCGCCGGATGGGTTGGAAGCTAAGCTACGAAGGTTCGGCTACAACGAGATGATTGACGCCTCTAACTGGATATTACTTGGGAGGGATGGTCTTTTTTTCCTTGGGAGGGCAGGGCAAGGCCTTTGCTTTCGTCTCCTGGTCTTGTCTCCTCACCTCTCCTTGTCTGGTCTGGTTAATAATGATGTGGATGGAGATGGCAATAATGGAGACGAAGACGGGGGATGGAGACTGGAAGGGAAGACGGTGGCTCTTGATTCCGTTTAGTCGTTGGCTCCTGCGGGAAAAGGCGACGCAAGCGCCAAGCAACGGAGGTGGAAGAAAAACGAGAGAAATCTTGCACAAGTCCCCAGTGTCAAGACTCAAGAGATCGATGATCAATTAAACGAGCGAATGATCGGCCGGAGTGACCGGTTGATACGTTTACTTCAAAGGTGATAGACTCGATGACAAGCGAAGGTGACCTCACGAGAACACCACAAGGGTGTGTCGATGAGGATGGAGGTTGGTTAGAGGGATGGATGGGTGATGGTGGGGAGAGGAAGGGATGAAGAAAGGGAGGGAGGGAGGGAGGAGGGGGAGGAGAAGGAGATGGAGGGTGGAATCACACGACGCGTGTTTGTGGTCGCGATAACACTCGGCAGAGCTGGATGATGGATGGATGGATGGATGCATAGAAAGATATCTACAAGTTACCTGGTGATTTTGATTCCGATAGATGGACAACATGGATATGCACATACTGTGTACATACATACTGTAAATAATGACTTCTATATTGAGGCTAATGTGGTTGCACTGCAGAGAACATCCATCATACCACAAGCATACACAATACCATACAACTCTTATGCCCGTGATCAGGGATAAACCCACCACTTGACTCGACTGAACCCTCGATGAACTACTACGGTGAACTGCAAGATAATATTGACAATGTTTCGCAATGTCTGCATGCCCAGAGATGACGACTTGGTGGCGGCCCGACATGCAGGATTCTCTTCCTAGTCCTGTGTACTCTCCTACCTAGTCTTTCTCTTTCTCGGCGGCGTCTGCGGCTATTCATATTTCCCATAATCATAATCAAGCCTTGTCTTCCTCCTAGGTTTGTATCGGCCATCCCACACAAAATCCCACGCCGTCTTCCTACGCTACGGCCAACAAGGGATAGCCAATAACTTGCCATACTGTACAATATTCCATCGGATATCCTCTCCTGCGAGTAAAATCTCGAGAAACACAGCTTGGCTCCACTGGTGACGTCGATTGTCTGACCTCTTTTCCTCTAAACAAACACACACACACACACACACACACACACACACATCAACTATCCCTCTCCAATACTAATGTAATAACAATAATAATGCCATCAAAATTCAAAATTGACTTGAAGAGCGAAACTTCACGTCTTGATTCCTAAGCAACTTTCCTCACCGTTCACCCATTACGAGGTAGTTTCTTCCGATCCGACGCACGCGCACGCGCACGTACTCCCAGAAAGCTCCAGCCACATTTACCGTTTACAGATCTGCCCCGACGGTTGCTTATCGCTCCTTTTCTTTGCAACCCCTGCACTGTGCACATATCCTCTGTCTGTCTGTCTGTATAAGACTTAGTTGGGAAACAGTTGCACGGATTGAGAATAGGAAAATGGTAGAAAGTTATGTCAGGCCGTGGGCCATTTTCCAGCCTATGTCTAGTAGGATTACATAATCCATCCTATATCATCCACCAGAGGGTTGAGAGTCCTCGTCAGCGATTCGTCTATCAATATGAGAAATAGGAACTTGCTCTATTGCAAATGACCACCTTTTAAGTGCCTAACCAATCTATCCAAACACTCTAGTATCCTCCAACGCCGCAGCCCTTGCCTTCCCCAAATCCTTACATGTCTCATCTCAGCAGAGCTGCAACTGGGAGGAGTGCCTGGAGGAACGATTAACCTCGCCAGTTTCCACATCTGCCAACTGGGCGATATCAGACAGGACTTCTGAGCTACAGTAAAACAACTTCTAGCTTAGACAGATAGGTTGTTCTTTACTTCTCTGCTTCACGACCCTGCATCAGTATCATTTATCATTTACCTGAATACTCAAGGTTCTGTTGTAGTAGCACAGAAACATAGTGGTAGTACCGCCGGAACCTCGAAAAGTTCCAAAGAAGAAAAGCAAACCGAGAAACATGTTGCACTTCCAATCGTTGTTTTCAACTACTTTTCTCAACGCTAATCTTAAGTCCTTAAGTTTCAAGTAATTTCCAACGTCGGTGACTACTTGGGTAGGTACGAAACACCCTCCGCATTGCCCATAATTGTGCTTTCAAACGTAAATTGCTTGAAACTTGAACGCTTGTATCAAAATATCTTCCCGCCTTTATTTGTAATGGAACTAGCAGCCGCCGTCAACTCACTTTTTCTTCTGCATCGGAGTTACGACCCCGTCCGTTATCATGTCGATGAAGCTCCAGTAGTCTCTTTTTGTCCCTTCGCCGTGAACTTTTGCGTCGCTGTCGACCCTACCAGACCAGTATATGTTGCCTTGTGTATGTTCGTTGAACGCGTCTCTACCGGCTTCATAAAGCTTCTTGCGATCTCCTAGTCGATTATCGAATTCTGTTTCGATAGACCATTCCCCAATGACTACTGGGAACCGGCCAGATTTTTGCGCATCTTTGGCATCCTGGTTGATAACGGGAATTGTATTATCGGGATTGCATTGCCGGCCGGCAAAATAATAGCAATGAGTGTCGATGACCACATTTGCCGACTCCGGTAGCTGAGTGGCCCAGAAACTTTCTCCTTTGAAGGAATCCTGAAACATTATTGGAATGCTTGAGTTCACGGCTTCCACCCGCTGAATGGTCCCCAGGATGTATCTCAACAGCCAGGCTGCGGCTCTGTCTGAGAGCGCATGCGGGGTTCCAAAGGTGCGAATGTCTTTGCTGTCGACCGCCTCGTTGACAGGCGCAATGGTGTAGGATTCTGGATGCCCAGATGATTCCTGAATATAACGAAGCACTGCCTCAACCGCTTCGAAGGAGAGTCGTAGATTGTTTTCGTTGTAGAACCAGTCGCCGTGTCCAATCGCTTCGCCAATCTCAAGCCAGTTTACTGCACACCGCATAAAGGTCAGTTGAAAGATGATTTTGATATTGGTGACGCGCGTTGTACTCACCACCCCCGGGTAGAGCATGTAGGTCAAGCACGATATGCATATCGTATTCCTCAATTGCATATGTTGCTAGCTCTTTCATAATGGCCACTTGCGGCCCTCGATAATGGGGGGAACCGGGCACTTCTATCCAAGCGGAGTAGATGAAGGGGATACGAAGGACATTGATTCCGTTGGCAGCAAGTACGTCGATGTCTTGCTTTGTAAAGAATTTTTTGTAATGTGTATCGAGGACTTTGGTGGCTGCGACACCTTCGTTCTGGCAAAAGGTCCATTCATCCTGTGCACCATTTCCATGCTCAGCGAAAAGCTTCGGGACCATGAACGTCTCGAGACAGAACCAACTGCCCAAGTTGACGCCGTTGGCCTTGAAGTCGCGCCAATTCAAGTATCCTGGTTTGCGTTCAGTAATGAGGGTATTCGACGACACCATGATGTTGGATAATGCTTCAGCTGATGCCGAATTTCAAGAGAAGGAGGATTCGGTGGCTCTTTTTGCTTCATCTTTCTCCATCACACTGGGGTCAGTTGTATATGAGCCTGCGCTTTCTAGACGAGATGGATGGTTTGTGAGGTCCCTTTGGGTCCCTCCACCTTCCCGGGAACGCCTTCGCTTCGGAGGGACGTGATACCGACGACAATGAATACCTACAACCCGCTGCCTGCCGACTTACCGACATCTGGACGTACGCCTCAATAATATACTATAGTTCTGGCACCGCCAGGAAATAACCCGAAGGCAAACATCCAGGCAAATTCCGCCAAGTAGTTATCGGGATGTGGGGAGGCTTGGGAGGGGAGTAGCTGTACAGTGCATACCGGGCCGGCCTTGGTAGTCACATGGTCATGGACCGGCACGACACCGGCCTACTCTAGTACTAGATATCCAAATGTTAGCTCCTCTCCCCAACTTTGTTCGGGCGAGCTGTCGCCGACATGGTTCTTATTGTGTCCAACATGTCGTGTCGAAGAATGCCCAGCTCAACATCCTTATTCTATACTACACTACGCGCCACCAGTATTTTCCTGTTCTAGATCGTGGCATCATGGCTTTCGTTCAAAACGTTCGCTTTGAACATTATTCATCCGAAAATACGCTCGGCATCCATGAGACGAGACCACGAATCTCCTGGGCCTATCAATCAGAAACACCCTTCCGACAGCATAGCTACAATATCGAACTGTCAGAATGTTCTTCCATCGGAAACCCTAGAGTCATCTGTTCCACCAATGTCTCCTCCACAAACACCATCCTCGAACCATGGCCTCTGGAACAGCCTCTACAATCGCGACAGCGAGTGTCGGTCAGAATCCAAGGAATCTCTGAACAGGGGCAACTCACGCCCTGGAGCGAGCCAGCGACTCTTGAGACTGGTTTGATGGACCCTTCCGATTGGAAGGCACAACGTATTGCTAGTCCTTGGCCGAAAGATGTTGAAGCGCCTCAGCCTGAGGAGTTGTTCCGTGTTGTTTCCTCCATCAGTGAAACAATTGCATCCGCCAGACTATATATCACTGCCCAAGGTCTATACGAAGCCGAGATCAATGGAAAACGAGTTGGTGACTACTTCCTTGCTCCGGGCTGGACGGAATACAATTCTGTCCTGCACTACCAAACGTACGATGTTACAGAGCTTCTAGTCAAAGGAGACAATTGTCTCGGTGTTCGAGTTTCGGAAGGTTGGTTTAACGGTCGGATTGGGTTCGAGGGTGGACGCCGCAATATCTGGGGTTCCCGGAACTGTCTGATTGCTCAACTGGAAGTCACAACTACAGAGGGAATCAAGCATACGATAGTATCAGATAGCTCTTGGAGCGTTACCACCGGCCCCATTCGAAGATCGGTACGTCACCACATGACATGCATTTCGGATTCACAGAAGGGCTGACTGTACGGTCGTACTAGGAGATTTATGACGGCGAACTATATGATGCGTCGAAGGAAGTACATGGATGGTCTACTATCAAAAGTGAGCCTGCCGGGGATTCTGTATGCGAGCCTTGGCACAGGGTTGACACGTTGGACCCCCTCCCTGGTAGTATCACACTTACTGCAGGTTATAAGGAACCTACGAGAAGGGTTCAGACGATAGAACCAATCGCCGAAATTACAACGCCCTCAGGAAAGACGGTTCTTGATTTTGGCCAAAATCTTGTTGGATACCTGAGAATCAAGAGCATCAATGGCCCTGCTGGACACAAGGTCACCTTCAAGCATGCTGAAGTGCTCGAAAATGGAGAGCTCGGTACTCGACCGCTCAGGGAATGTAGAGCTACCGATGAGTATGTTCTTAAAGGTTCCAATTCCGATTCTCCAGAGACCTGGGAACCTCGGTTTACATTCCATGGATTCAGATATGCCCAGATCGATCAGTGGCCCGAAGGATGTCATTTGAAGGGTTCAATTGAAGCTGTGGTCTGTCACACAGACATGCTGAAACTTGGAGACTTCCAGTGTTCTAATGACATGCTGAATAAACTGTGGCACAATGTCACTTGGAGTATGAGGGATAACTTCCTATCTGTCCCTACGGACTGTCCCCAGAGAGATGAGAGACTTGGATGGACTGGCGATCTAGCCTTGTTTGCACCAACAGCGATGTTCATGTACCAATGTACAGGCATTCTACGGGATTGGCTCATCGACTTCCAAATCGCTCAACAAACCAGAGATGGACTTCCCGCAATGGTGGTTCCAGATGTTCTAGTGGGTCATCCTAACTGGGACCTTGGCATCCCGTGCGCAATTTGGCATGATGTCGCGGTCATCGGCCCATGGGCTGTGTACTCTGCGACGGGGGACGTGGAAATTCTAAGGACCCAGTATGGAAGTATGCAACAGTGGATGGATAAGATAGAGAGGCATACAGACAGCCAAACCCCGAACTTATGGCATCCGAAGTGCTTCCAGCTCGGCGTATGTTTATCCCATTCAATTCTATTCAAGTGCGAGCTAACAAACTAAAATATAGGACTGGCTTGATCCAAGTGCACCTCCAGATGCACCTTTTAAAAGTGCTACAGACAGTAAACTCGTCGCTGACGCCTTTCTCATACAATCTTTACGCCTCATGTCCCTCATCGCAGGACTAATTGGCAATGCCGAGGATGAGAAGAAATATTCGATCGACTTCACCTCTGCCCGTAAGCAGTTCCAGGATGAATGGGTAACACCGAATGGCCTTATGTCTTCAGACTCACAAACTGCTTATGCTCTTGCGATCTGCTTCGATCTGCTCACTGAATCCCAACGATCTGGTGCTGGCAATCGTCTTGCACGCATTGTTGGCATAAACGGATTTAACATCGGGACAGGATTCGCAGGCACGCCCTACATTTGTGAGGCTTTAGCGCAAACAGGGCATACTCAAGTGGCCTACGCTATGCTATTGAATCAAACCTGCCCTTCATGGCTCTACCCTATTACTATGGGCGCGACGACGACTTGGGAACGGTGGGACAGCATGCTCCCGGATGGCTCTATCAACCCTGGGGATATGACTAGCTTCAACCACTATGCCTTTGGAGCTGTGGCAACGTTTCTGCATGAGAGGGTTGCAGGACTGTCGCAATTGGAGCCTGGCTGGAAAAGAGTTCGTATTGAACCCAAAATTGGAGCTGACATTACATCGGCATCGGCATCACACATCACCCCTTACGGCTTAGTATCTGTATCCTGGAATATTACAGATGGTGGAAAATTCAACATAGAAATTATCATACCTGAGGGAGTCATTGCAGAGTTGGTGACTCCTGATGGATCGGGGGTGAAACTTTTAGAGGGCGGACGTTACTCTTTCGACACCTCGATCGAGGGAACTCGAGATTGGCCCCTGAAGCCAATATCCTTATTACCATTCTAGCCAAATTTTAAATTGAAATAGTTCTTGCCAAAATTTTCTGATTGATTCGTGTCTACGCTGACATACGCACACTACCCATCTCACATGCCGTAAGAACAGGTTCCAACCACTTTGTGACAGCAACGCAATAATAGATACCAAAATACATGGCCATCAACACACAGATTATGCACAATTGCTCACATAGTCGTATCAATGTCGAGACAGAGATAGATCAGATGCCAAGCTAATAGCTGCTCGGGAAGTGGAGGGTTTCGACTCGGGCTCGGGTGCCCCTATCCATCGGGATCTATGGCCATGTTGTTATGCTTGTATGCCTCTCTGACATACTGATCAATAGCTTCGGATTACTTTGCACCGAGTTTAATATCAATCGAGCAATAGTAACCGATCTGGAACGAGCAATGTCTTGATCGAACACTCTGGGCGGTCTTAGTATCGATCTTGCACATTGTGAATTCTTGTGAATCCACTTCCCCAGAAACTCCTACCCCACACTAAATGAGAGCATGAAAGTATATATGCGGTGAACTTCCACAGCATCCTTATTTGAAAGAAACTCTCTTCGAACATCTCTTCATCACTCAGAAGTGTTCATCACATATTTTTACCTGCTGGCCATCTTTCACCAAATACTTTACCATGAAGGCTATAGATACGGACGCTGTTAAAGGCTCGCAAGAGTATCGTCAGTTATCTTTTCGATCCCCTGATTGCATACGAGTACTAATGGTTTTTGATAGATGAGCATGCGGTAGCTCCTGAGCAAGGAAGCATCAAGAAATTCGAAATAGAATCTTCGACAAGCGAACAAACCGTATGGCAGGAGCTGAAGTCAAATCATCGCGTAGTCGCATACGCTTTCCTTGCCAACGCAGGCTCTCTGACATTCGGCTTCGATATTCTCGTCACTGGCGCTATAACGGCGTTACCTTCATTCTCGTACGTCGTTCGCACACGCGCATTGATTTACTCGGTGCAAATATGTGCTTGAATGTTTACTGACCCAACAACCAGTATGTCATTTGGGGAACAATATAAAGGCCAGTTGATTCTGCCAGCCTTATGGCAAGGACTTTGGACAGCGTTCATTCAAATTGGGATCATGATGGGAGCTGCATTCAACGGGCCCTTTCAAGACAAGTTTGGCCGTCGCCTTGCATTCGCTCTCGGAGGAGTCGCAACTGCGTTGGGTAGGCGTCTTTTCTGATGAACTACGATGGCCGACATTGTCAATTGACCTAACCAATATTATAATAGGCACCGCGATGGCATTTACCTCGCCCGACTTAAAGACCCTTGTAGCTCGCCGCGTTCTCTTCCTCTTTTCGAAGATCGTGACAGGGATGGGAATGGGCATTCTAATGACGACCTGCCAGACATATATATCCGATATCTCGCCAGTCAAGTTGAGGGGTGCTCTTTTGGCATTCTTTCCATTCATGACGGTATGTAAGGCTCTGAATGATTAGGAAGAGTTCAAAATTGTGCTAATGATCCAATTTCCATTCAGTCTGTTGGCCAAATGATTGCCATAACCATTGTATTCTCGCGTATCATGGTACTGGATATTTCATCCTTCAAGGTTAGCCCCTTTTATTCGTTCTTTAACCCTGGAAACTAAGAGATGTGTATAAGGTCCCGTTCGCAACCCAGTGGGCATTCTCAGGGCTGGCTCTACTTGCTGCTTTGATTCTCCCAGAATCTCCAGTCATTCTCGTCTCCCAAGACAAGACCGAAGCAGCACAAAAGTCTTATTCTAGGCTACATGGTTCAACATCTGACGTCGCCCTCGCATTGACACAAATCCGCGCTGTATTGGACCATGAAAAGGAATTAGACGCTAGCTCAGGAAACAGTTCCTTCTCAGAATGTTTCCAAGGAGTCAATCGTCGCCGAACGTTCATTATCATTATTGTTGCCTTGCTTCAGTACTTCCTTGGAGTTTCTATCTTAGCAAACGCAAATTACTTCTTGATCATGGCTGGTATGAGTCCTACTCAGTCACTACAAATGTCTCAGATTGGCGTTGGGGTATCGATGGTGACCATCGCCATTGCCTTTGTCACTATCACGAAGTTTGGGAGGCGCACTATTGTCCTATGGAGCTCGATTGCCGCGGCTACTGTTTTCGTTGCAATGGGCATTGCGGGTTGCTTCCCCGATAACAAATCAGCGACGAGGTAAGGAGATCAAACACCACAAGAATACAGTGAGATTAACTGATGTAACAGGTTCGTCGGAGCATCAATTATTGCCTCTGGTGCAGTCACCAATCTCGGTGTCGGCGCAACATGGCCGGTGTTGATTTCCGAGCTATCTTCTGTCCGTCTCCGTGCCAAATCATCGGCAATCGGTTTCATCACCAACGCCTTCGCGGGAGTCGTTTTCAGTATTAGTGTTCCGTACATGTTCAATGTGGATGCTGGCAACTTGGGGGGCAAGATTGGGTTCATTTTCGCGGCTTTGTCGATTCTTTCATTTGTGCTTTCATTTCTATTCGTCCCTGAGACGAAAGCGAGGTCATTTGAAGAATTGGATATCTTGTTTGAGAGGCGCGTATCTGCAAGAAGGTTTGCGACAACCCTGATCTAGCATTATTTGGAATCAACCGGGGAGGGGTCCATGGAACTGAAAGGAAAGTTGTGAGCTGGGACCTGTATTCAATCGAAAGAAACCAATTCTATTATGAAGACGATGAAGATGCCTAGCGACTATAATACGAATTCATCTCCAACACGGTGACAAGCCTCTCGATGGTATTCTCTTCCCCCGTGCCGCGCCCCTTGCCATATCCCTTCTTGCCCGTCAGTCCCCTACACACGCTGATGAACACCCTGATCTTGCCCTTCAGATTCGCGTAGAGCTCCTCCTCGTCAACACTGGCCGGAGCCTTTGTTTCCTTCCCGGACGACGCTTCAGGACGATGCGTCTTCGCGAACAGCAGAATGCACTCGAAGATATCCTCCAGCAGCGCGAGCACCTTCTTCTGGCGCCTACGGAGCAGCAGGGAAAACATAATCCCATCGAGACACTGCTCGTGTGCCGCTTTTATCGACTCGAGACCCGACGTCACGCGCGTGCCTAGTTCGCCCGCGGCGTCCTCCTCGCGGAGCCGCTGCTCCAGCATCGATATGTACGTCTCGAAGGTCGTCCAGTGCTCGGCGATGCCGGTTTGGAATATGTATGTCGAGAGTGCGGTGACGAAGTGGTGGGCTTCGGTGCGGAAGCGGCGGGCGGGTGGGGAGGATGGGTAGGTGCGTGGGAGATGGGAGACTACGAAGAGCATGCGGAGGAGGCGGAGGAGGAATTTGAAGATGGTGTCGTATTTGTCGAGGGCGGAGGTGGTGATGACGAGGTTGAGAGGGGAGGGGGGAACGTATTGGAGGCGGAGGAAGTCGAGGGCGTAGAGAGAGTCTGGATCCATGATTTTTTCCATCTCCGGCTCGGTGAGTTGGCGTATGGAGAAGTTGAGTTGGCCGGGAAGTTCGTCTTTGTCTCGGTTGTTGGCAAAGGGGGCGTCGGTGGTGTCCGGGGCGTTGAGTGTGGAGTGATAGAGAGCAGAGGAGTGGTAAGCTTCACTAAGAACACCCATGAGAGCAAGTCGAAGCTCCGAACTTGCTGGTGGCCATTCGGTTCGGGCTCCAAGTTGTAGCCCCATCTGTACACCACTTCGCATGGTTCCTTTCTGCCGCTCGGCTGTTTCACGCTCCGGGTCGAAGAGTGCGGAGGCGAGTCGTGAGGAGAACACTCCATCGTTCAATAGATGATATTGCCTTTGTAGCGAGAGATGCTTCCGTAAATTATGCGATCGGAAGAAGAGTCGAAGCGTGGTTGCGTTCACTATCTTGGCTTGAGCAAGCAACAGAGGCCGGAAGGAAAGTGTGGATGTGATGGAGGTTGGCGGTGCGAAAATCCTTGACTCGGGTTCAGAATAGGACTTTGCATCAGATCCCGTCAAGATATCAGCAGTAATCGTCCGTAGCTCATCGGGCAGGAAATCCAAGGTCTGCTGTGGATCCTGGTCAAAGAGCTGTGCTGACTCTTCAATATATTGCTGAAAATCCGGTTCCGCCTCAACTATATTGTTGTCCCTTGTCGATCGTGAATTATCTCGTTCTCTCTCTTCCACCTCCGTGGTTTGTGAGTATTGTTTGATTGCGGTGCGTAAACTTTCCTCATATGATTTTGCTTTTGACGATATGTCCTCAATGGCCTGCCACCCGAACTCCCAATCTAACCTAGGGGACGAAAGGCCAAATTTCTCCGGGCAGGCCAAGGGATGTTCGGGGTGATGAAGCTTTAGGAATCGTAAACTGTTGCCTGTCTCAAAAATAGTATTGCCATCTTCAGGTGAAATGAATCGAGGCATCATCTCTGATCTGTATGTGTACTCTCGCGGATCCGGACTGTCAGGGCCGTCTGCTAGCAGAACAAAGCTGCCTCGCTCTTCGATGGAAGTTGTGCTTGATTCCCTCTGAGTCCCTATCCATTCTCCTATGAGTTCCAAACAAGGCTGTGCCACCCTGCGAAGTATTTCTGCCGACAATCTGCAGAGAACTTCGTCCCCTCCTTCCAACCCCAGGACGATGTGATGTAGTAAGGACGAGAGATGCTCGTTTGTCTTTGCATTCTTCAAAGCGTCGACGAGGTGGCCTACATGAGCTAGAATCACCCGTGGTTTAGCGAACAGTTGCTGCAACTGGAGCAAAGATGTTATCTCGTTCGAATGTGTACCAAGATAATCCTCAAAGGTCGACAAGATACTGGATACACATGTGGCCAATGCAACTTTTGTCGATATGGAAGTGGGCGATGCAAATGTACGTTCTATGAAAGAGCGGAGGTAAACGAACAAATTGCCAGTTCGGAGGAATTGCTTCACGATACTTTGCGAAGCGGGGAGGCTCAGGCCCGAGGCTCGTCCCTGATCGATGGCCTGCACGAAAGCGCTTGATTTGGTATCCAGTTGAAACAATAGTGAAGAGCGTCCAAGGCCCAGATTCCACAAACAGCTCAGAAGGGACTGCCTCTTGATGATTTTGGCGGTTAATTTGCCCTCGTGACTAGCCAAAGCTGCATCAAGAGCAGCGGTACCGGACTCTGCAATGTACGGTGATCGCTTCTCGACATGGTCCGGATTCTCGAATGCCTCCCAACTGAAAAACTTCAGATCTTTGTTGGCAGGGCCAGATTCCAAGGCAAGGCGCCATATATCCTCCTCCTGCTCGTCTAATTGCGGGGTGTCGGTGGAGATAGTCGATGGCTCAAGGCTATCAAGCTCTGGGAAGGGCTCAAATTTAAACGATTCGAGATCCGGCAGCTGAAGTGCCTTGTCCAAGGGTCCTTTGGGGGCATACGGATGGTCTAGCTGGATCGATGGCACTGTGTGTGGGTTAGACGCGTAAATTGAGGGGGACGCGATACACTTACAATCCAGCTCTATAGGCGCGAACAGTGTAGATTCCTGCGTGAAGGGATCCTCGAAGAAGCTTGAGGGCTTCCACAGCTCGTCCGTCGCGAAGACATCTCGTACGCAGCCATTATCGTCCATCTCGCGGTCGCCCTGACATTTCTGGGGTAGTTGGTTGTTCGGGAGTGCCTCGGCCAATGACGCCAAAATCTCAGCCCTACGCGGTGCAGTTCGCGCTAAACATACATTCTCGTGAACGCCAACCACACTACAAGAACGGCCGCCTGCAACATCCCATTGCTCGATCCGCATATCTAAACATCTTACGACTATCCATCCATCGTTGGAAAGCGCTCCTACATGCCTCCTCGGAAGCGAACAAAGGCCAGTGCGGCCTCCACGCCTCTCGCAGACACGCAGCCCAAAACACCACAGGAATCTGGCGTAGCTACTCAATCGCAAGATCGCTCTTCCCCGCAGGAAGAGAATGAGTCTGGCATACTATGGACCGATGATCAGGAGACCCAATTGTTCAAAAACATGATGAAATGGAAGCCCGCAGGTCAGTTGTACCATCTCCCTGTTTGAGCTGTTAAGTAACCTTCGCGACAGGTCTGCACAAGCATTTCCGCATGATGTCAATACATAACAATATGCGATCTCACGGGTTCGCGTCCGAAGACGCTCCTCACACCCGAATACCCGGCGTTTGGCGCAAATTATACCAGCTCTACGATCTACGAGCCCTCGATGAGCGCGAGAACTCTTATGAGTTTAGCGACCAGCCCGACCCTGCCGACCCCGACGAAGCATACGATCTCCCCGAATTTGAGTTACCAGAGGAGGATTTTGGCGAGATTATGTGGCAAAAACGCTTCCATGGCCCGGAATCCGAGGCAGCATCCTCTCCACCATTCATGCCTGTCGAAGACGATAAGGCTCTGTACCAGCCTGGAATAGGGTTGCTACATGATCTGCCAGAAAACGAGAAATCACAATCGCTCAAAGCAGAGAGCTTGTCAGGTGCCACACCCGCGCCGAAAAATCCGAAGAACACACGTGCAAGTCGATCGGCTGCCAAGGGAAAGGCCACGAGAAGCGGACAAAGCGCAAAGAACAATAAGGCACAGACAGTAGAGTCGGAATCGGCGGAGGAAGAACAAGAGGAGGAGGAAGAGGAAGAGGAGGAAGAAGAGAGCAGCGAAGAGTCTGCCACAGAAGAAACTGCCCCAAGCACAAGGAGGACCAATCGTAGTGCTGCGAAGGCAGCCAAACCGGCACCAAAAAGGACGAGGAAGAGGTAAAATGAATCCTGTACGAGTGCTGTGTTTTTATCATTCCTTACTACTAAGATACCCGATTAATTCATTAAGACAATAAGCGTACTAAAATCTTCATCAATGGTGGAAGTGTGGCCGAAGGCACGTTGACCATCACAGTGGCTGTAATTTAATGACATTATTAGTTCATGTGGCTCAAGCATCTGTTTGCTATTTTTTGACCTCATCAATTAAGTCCTCCAGCAGGGTGCGCTGAGCAGTAAACAAACCGCAAGTGAAGTAGAATCACGCTGTCTTGTGATTGAATGCGATCATCCACATGTGCCTTCACTACAAACGTCACACACCGCACTTGCCCACCCACCTCTGCACCAATCGAATAACAACTTTGACACCGGTCGGGTCCTCTCTCTCTCCGTGCGCCATTGCTCAATCTCTTTTGAGACCTCAGACCCTACTAAACATACTTTTCCCACCACGCAGCCTCCATTATCACTCCCGCCCCCGGACTACGAAAGACGAAGCTCACATACCTACCTCACTACTCTCGTTTCTGGATAGCTCGTACACAATATCAACATGAAGGTCTTCGCCACCTTGGTCGGGCTCATCGCGCTCGCCTGTGCCCTGCCTGGAGGTGCCTTTCCCGGTTATCCTGTTGGTCATGTGTCCAACGCCGTAGTTTCCTGCGGTGACTGCAAGGCCAGATTCGAAAACTGTGTCCGGGTAAGCAGGCACACTGTCTATCTCAAACATGACCACTAAAACAGTGCACAGATTGCTGGAGTCAAGGGTACCAATGGTGGTGGCTGCGAGAAGATTTGTGCAAAGCGTGCTTGCCAGTTGAACAACGATATCGTAAGTCTCGGCCGTCACGATATTTCACTTCGATTTGACAGATTCCCCTGTCGATCTCCTCTGTTCCGATCACCGTGCTAACACTACATTTAGTGCAAGGGCTGCGACAAAGATTTCCTCAATTGCACCGGTCTCAACAAGTACCCTCATCCGACTATCGTAATCAAGGAGGACCCCGAGGAGGGAGCCACTGCTGCTGACGGGTTCGGCCACTCAGTTAACCTCCTCGAGTACATCTACGACGAGTCCGGCACTCTCACCAAGCTTGAGGGATAGCTATCCAGAGACAGAGTTCCTCATTTCAATTTGGATATCGACAATAGTGGGCAATAAAGTGACGCAAGGAAAGCATGCTACCACAATCACAGTCTCATTCTATGATTTGAGGGAACAAGTCTAAGTTATATCAATGCGAAAGGCGAATCCTATTCTCCCTGATCCTCTACAACTTGCTGCCACTAGGAATGAATTCTCCTTTCTTGACCCTCTCGATGACCTCTTTCAGCTTTTGAGCAGCCCACTCAAAATCCTCTAGACCCAAGTACACCTGTGCGCTCAGTCGGACCCACCAATTTCCATTGTAAAATATCAAGGCTAGGAAGGTTTCATAGTCTTCAATGAAGGCCGTGTGCATCCAAGCAGTTGCAACACCTGCAACGTCATCTTTTTCTATTCCTGCTTTGACAGCGATTGGTTCGAGCTCAGCCAATGAGAGCGGTAAGCGAACGTTTGTAAGACAGCAATCTGTGATTGTGCGCGTAGAATTGTCCATAACCTCTGTGCCCAGAATCTCTGCAGTACGCGCTGCAGCTGTCTTGGCTAAGTTGTGGCAGTAATCGATAATGGCCTTCTCGCCGCCGATGGATTCGCGATACTTGATCGACTCTGGAACGCAAAGATAGGGCGCACTGTCGATGGTACCAACAAACTGGAAATTGGATACCCATAGAGACTTGACGCCAACAACAGGAAGTGGTGTCCTAATCTTGACGCCGGGCTTGAGTTGTGGAATGAAACCATGCGAAGTCGGTAGCGTTGAGCGAATGAGATGTTGATTCCGGACCGGAACGTAGAACACGGCACAGCCGCGAGGCGCGAAAAGCCATCTTTACTAATCAGCACACAATATCTTGCAAAGGAGTTCAAGGGGGAACCTAGAGACTGTAACATACTTATGACAATTACTCACGAAGAAATCAGGGTCCAATTTCTCTATGTCGATCTCCACGTGTCCGATGCCGTGCGCTGCATCAATGCAGCTCAAGACACCCAGCTCTCGGCATGCCTCTGTGAGTCGCTCGAATGGGAGCCTGACACCTGGCATGCTCACGACTGCATCGAACAATGCAATTTTGACTTTAGAACCTTTCTCCTGCTCCTGCTTGATAGTCTTCTTGAAGTCCTCCACGAACGAGTCATCCTCGAAGGGCAATTCATAATGCATTTTGATAGCCTCAGCTGGGGTCGTTTCAGTGATGTACGCGATTGTCTTTTCGCATGCACCGTAGATATTGTCGAGATAGAGGATCTTGTCGCCCTTTTCGAAGACGAGATTTCTAAAGACAGTGTTGACGCCAGTTGTCGCATTGGGCACAAAGACTACACCTTCGACGGGTGCATTGAGAACTTTTGATACAGCAAGGCGAGACTCATCAAGGTACTGGGGGTAGTCATAGCGGATGAATTTGTCTGGCCTGGCTTCGGCTTCGTCCTGAAACCCGCGAAGAATGGTTTGGATCTTACGAGGATAGGTTCCGAAAGAGCCTGGTATTCTGTCAGCTGATACTCCAAGAATGACCATTTGAGACTCTAATCAATTTGGAAAGAAGCTCTTCTGGTCATTGACGTATGGACTTGAAGACAAGCAAAGCAAATCCAATGTGGGGTAATCCATAGAAGTGTTGATATCCTCAACCAGGCAAAACGAGTGGCGACGAGGCCAATTTATCAAGACATGGGCCAGGAGGTCCTACCATGGTTAAGATTGAGCCAATTCTCGTCGAACAAGAAGTCTTTCCTCAGTTCTTTTCCAAACTTCGAGGGGCCACTCTCCCTTACAGCAAGTGTGCTCGACGCCATGACTTAGGTAATTTTCTGTAATTGAATTCTTGCTCAAACAAAAACAATGTGTAGTCGTAGATAAGAAAAGATGGTTTCAGAAGGAAGTCAGTTGAAATTTATAGCTATAAATGCATGACTCCTCAGTCCTTCCGACTCATCTTTGAAGAATTCCTGGAGGCTTATTACATAGGGCGTGCGGTCAGGATTTAGCGTCAGGCCGGCATACCTATAGCCATTGACCAATCACAGCATCACGGTTACTAGCGGGGCTCATCGGCCTTTGGGGCTCTTATAGCTAGATCTCATCCACTTTTCCGCCTAGTCATTATCATTTCCGGATGCAACAATTATTGCGAAGAGCGGCCAGATATACAGGAATCCATTTGGCCATATTCAAAGGCAGACTTCTGGAATAGCGAGTGGTTGTTTTTGCTTGGTAGAAATCAACAGTCTCGGGTTAAAAACGTGCAAAGTCTGATCGAACATCCAACGTCCTCTGGCCACGTTCCAGCTTCCATTCACACATCTTGAGTCATGCTTCATGGCACTGCTAATGGCCAAGACCGGGCCCTGAGTTGCATGCAGTAGAGCTTCGTTTGATTTCTAGTAAGAGAGATAGGAAGAGCCGAAATATTGACACAATCTGTCTTGTAAGCATAACATTCTCACAATTCAGCAGGAGACAACGGTGCACAGAAAGTTCGTTAACATCCACTGTATTCGACTAAAAGATCTAAACACATCTAATGAGCGTCCAAATATCCCACCGATGGCTGCATCGTCACACCATTCCGTTCCGTTCATATCATCACCGGATCCAGTCCTATTCGGCATGCACCAATTCCCAAGTGCTCCTGCATACAATCCAAGCTGTTTCAGGAAAGTTGCACTGCGTGTACCGTTTATCTACCCCAGATTGAAGTCTTCTGACATGTCTGGGGAAGACATTGCGTCGTTTAGTATGACTGGTGAGAGTCTGCGTCAGCGCTCTCGCGCCTGTAAGACTGATGGCTATCAGCATCAGCACCGTCACGCCTGTAGGACTGGTGGGAGTCGGCATCGGCTCCCTCGCGCTTGTAGGACTGATGGCTATCCGCGTCGGCCTCACCACGCTTGTAGGATTGATGAGAGTCTGCGTCGGCCTCACCACGCTTGTAGGACTGGTGAGAGTCCGCGTCCGCCTCTCCGCGCTTGTACGACTGATGAGAATCTGCGTCCGCTTCTCCGCGCTTGTACGACTGGTGGCTGTCGGCATCAGCACCCTCTCGCTTGTAGGATTGGTGTGAATCAGCGTCGGCCCCTCCGCGCTTATAAGATTGGTGGCTATCCGCATCTGCCTCTCCGCGCTTGTAGGACTGATGAGAGTCGGCATCGGCCTCGCCACGCTTGTATGATTGATGGCTGTCCGCGTCGGCCTCTCCGCGCTTGTAGGATTGATGGGAGTCGGCGTCTGCGCCCTCGCGCTTGTAGGATTGGTGAGAATCAGCATCGGCCTCTCCACGCTTGTACGATTGATGAGAGTCGGCATCAGCCTCGCCACGCTTGTACGATTGATGGCTATCAGCATCAGCTACCTCGCGCTTGTAGGACTGGTGGCTATCAGCATCAGCGACCTCGCGTCTGTAGGACTGATGGCTGTCGGCATCGTTGTTGTCACGCTTGTAGGATTGGTGGCTATCAGCGTCGGCCTCACCACGCCTGTAAGACTGGTGGGAGTCGGCATCAGCGCCCTCGCGCTTGTAGGACTGATGGCTGTCCGCATCAGCGACCTCACGCCTGTAGGATTGGTGGCTATCCGCATCATTGTTGGCACGCCTGTAGGACTGGTGGCTGTCGGCATCAAGTTCACCGCGAGCCTCAATTGGGCCAACTTAATCTCAATTAGTGGATTGTATAACTTGAAATGGAACCCAGAACTCACCATTCACGGGGATGGCAGCGCCCAAGGTGGCAGAAGCCAAGATGGCGGCGAGAACGGCGTTGATTCTCATCTTGATGATTGATATAAAGGAGTTGTAATAATGATGGTGAGAAAGATGCTTTGCCTGAAGTGAATGTCGAAAGGCCTTTGATGAGTGGATGATGAGAACTTGAGCGAGCAGAGTGTCATATTTATATTCTCAAGACTACGATACATCGCTCCTTACTGGACATGTCCTCTACTCTTTTCGGTCAACTTTGAATTCACGTAAGACCCTCCGGGCCCCGAGGCTATTGCGTTCGACATGTAAAACTGAAATGGTGACATTCCAATGTCAATCTGGAGCCGCGTACAATATGCAGCAAATGGAGTCGAGCGGTGGGTCGTGAGATGGAGAATCCTTGCGTAGCGGCGCACCGAACATCTGCATTTGGTTGAGATGGTATATCTGAGCTACCTAAACGATCCTGCTGTGCCCATCCCAGATCTGCCAACTGCGGCGGGGTGGATCGTCGTTACGTTCTGCTATACTCATTTTCCGAATTTGGCAAGGATCCTAGCGCGCACGGTGAATTGACAATTGAATCGCCACGCAGGGGCTCGGCGACTATCACTTAGTGAACAATTCACGTGCAGATGGACCATGTTGAATGCTGATGGTGCAGAATTCCGCAAATTGCTCATACGGGTCTTGTTGTACGTTTTCGTTCTTACGCATGAAACCTATCTATTGTGCATTTCAAACTATCAAGCAACGAGAAGTCCAACTACACCCAAATTTATTTCCTTCCTTACTCAGAACTTTCTCAAAACTCGTTCAGAATATGAAGATGTCACGCAATTCGAGTCTCGACGATTCGGAGAAGGGGCTACTCGATGATTCCAATGTCGAAGATACCCAACAACCCGTCCGTAGAGGAGACAAGCTTGTCTCCATCCACGGAATGCTCGCCATCTTCATACATACTGTCATAGCACTTGGTTATATGACAGCACTCTACTTTTACATGCGTACACCAGAACCACAAGACCGTCTTTACTGTAAGTCCACCACCGCAGTGACTTCTCGCTCGTCTCACACTCTCCACAGCACCTGCAAATGCTGCTCTGAAGTTCGAGAGCCGAACAGTGCATGGAGAACTGGATGACAACAATCCGTACAAAGGACCACCTTCTCCAGAACTTGATGCCGCATGGCATGACCTTCTTGCACCAACTGCAATTCGTGCGTCCAAGGAGGACATGGACCGAATGAACCGAACATCCATTCCACTTGAAGATGGTTCGGGGTACTTCGTAACGCTAGGTACGTGAACTCAGTCAGTGTGTAGAATTTGTTCTGATGCTTTTTCCAGATGTTTACCATCAATTGCATTGTCTGGTAAGTTGCCTTTGACTTGAGAACAGAGGAGCATGCACTAATATAGAACTCCAGAAATACATTCGACATTCGATTCATCCCGAATACTATACCATCAATGAATCGAATAAAGAGGAGCATCTCGGTAAGTACCAAAATGTCTTTAGTTCCTGTCCTTCATATTTGGAGACTGACTTGACTAGACCATTGTCTGGATGTGATCCGCCAGTACATCATGTGCAATGCGGACGTTACTGTTAACACTTACACATGGCGAGACGATAAGCAGAAGCCATGGCCAGTATTCACAAGCAAACACAAGTGCGTAGATTGGGATGCGCTTCATGGTTGGGCTTTGGATCACTCATTCGATGGATTTGATCCAGCACTAATTCGTCATCCGGGGTCGAAGCATACTAGATGATCACCGTTCCACGTAGTCCTACATAGAATAGTACAAAAAATAAAATGAACAGTTTGTGGCAAGCACTTAGTCCCTATGGAGTTCAATTAAGCATTTGGGAGATCTTATTTGGCGTTCATTGCATCAAGCGCTTATGGGACCTGCGTGCCCCCATGCACCATTGGTGCTGATGAGCTCACACAAGTTTGTGATGTAGCTGAACAATGGCGAATTTAAGGCCACCTGCTTCATAGGGACAACGATAGATGACCGTTTAATAGACCCAATATGCATCATTCCAAAAATCGACAAATATTCCCTCACGTGTCGAGCTATGTGTTTCAGGTCGGTTGAGTTCGGTTCTGGGCCCGGGTTGCGAAAATATGCATAGGCCGACCGGGGGTGGCGAAGTTGCTCCAAAATTGAAGGGGAGCGTTACGTCAATACGTACTTGAAGCTATTCGCACAAACGTCTTAGTTCACGATGCAGGGCGCATATACGAATGACAGCTGGATCCGCGGGCCGCACCTCTAGCATGCGTCAATCTTGTCCCTGTTCACCTAGTGAGAGGAATAGGGCGCCGATGATCTGCGGCTCTGTTCCCCAACGTCCTTTCAGCCCCAAGAGACAATGCAAGATTCGGTGAGCCCCTAAACCTGAATCGGGAGGTAGGATCTGGCTGTTGACATTGTACCCCCTTGCATGCCGATGCGCATGTTTGTTGGCGTGCAAAAACGTAAGCTTTGCGAGCGTCATAACTTTGTTCCCCACAGTAAGCTTGCGTGACCTTGGCTGATGCTTGAGTAGACAGCGAACCCTGACGGCGAATCCTTACGGCGAATCCTTCACGAATGTCACTGAGTTTCTCCATTTTCCATTTCAGCCTTCCCCGTGATGATCATGTCGGAGCGTCTGCGAGTGGCATGGCCATTACTGCAGCCAACAACGGGTTTGCCCCACCCTACGAAATCGCGTCAGCAATGAAGGTCGTTCTTCAGAATGGTGCGATATGTCAAAGGTAGTCCTCGAGACTTCCAGGTGTTTGCAATCCCCCCATCAATTCCACAGAATTCACCATGTGGCCGTTCAACAGCAAATTCGACGGAAGCAATCAGACTCCGTACTACCAGGCGGTAGCGGCAGAGGAACGAGATTCATTATCCAAAGACTATGAATCGAGCAGTGAAGAGAGTGAACCATCGTCACAGCAGTCGGGAGGGCTTCGTTCAATCAGAACTTTGCTTTGCATTTTGACTGCTTTGACGAGCTTGCTCTTCGCCAGCGTCGTAATCGATCAAGTATCGCGAGCCGAGTTGCAAAAGACTCCTGTCGCATGCACTCCTGCTTCAAAACCAATACAATTGAAAGATCCTGTTGGTCTAGGTGAGTATTGTTTGTTCAAAACTTGTGTCAGTCATTCTAATCTGGGATGTAGTTCCTGAGGTTACAGAGACCTTCCAAGCGCATGAGGATTTCATGAAACCTTTCACTGGAGAGAAAGACGCCTGGTCAAAGTTACTCCCTGTAGGTACCCTACTATACTCTATAACTCTCATCTACTAACCCATTGTTCCAGCCTGGTCGTGGCTTCGTGTTTGTACCTGAGCCGCGTGAGTATGGTCTGAACGAAGGCCAGGAGACGCCCTGGGGTGAAATCTTTAGCGTTTCTCTATTCCATCAGATTCATTGCTTGGTGAGTCCGCTTTTTTTTCCACATTGAATACATTGCTAATACGACAAAGGGACTCTTGCGCAAGCAGTACTGGACTCTTCTGAACCACGTCGCGAGTGGCGATCAAGAGGCGGCACTTAAAGAGTCGCTTAAGCAACAAGAAAACACCCACACGGGGCACTGTTTTGATTATCTGCGACAAGCTCTCATGTGCGCTGGAGACATGTCAATGGAGTGGCCGCGCGATGAGCCCGATGGCAGCAAAAGACGTCACGTCGATGGTTGGGACATTCCTCATAAGTGCAAGAGTTGGGTAAGTCGATTCTCCAAACATCGTGGATTTCTTCAATGTCATACTAATTCTGCTACAGGATACTATTTGGCAATACATGATGACGAATGCGTACAACGCATCGAAGTATGATGACATTTCTATTTAGCGAAACTTGAGCGCTGGTGAAGAGATGGAGACATCTGAAGGCTTAGCAGCAATATTTTCGATACTCGATAGATCAAAATGTAAATGGGAAATTTTTTTAGAAGTCCATGTCGATCTGGATCTCCAAGTGAATTGAATTAGAGTCTGTGTTAATGCTCTAGCAACGCCAAAGCATTGTCAAGAACAATGTTGAGGGCCACAAAGTGTTCTGAAGATTGTAGAGTCCTAGGATTCGTAGGTATTTCATAGCGGAAGATTATCAAGATGTATAAGTAATGGAAGTTGTGGAGCTCCAAGATTTAGTAAACAATAGTGATGTAGAGTAAGAGGTGAACATGCTCATAGTTTCGCAAGTCAGACTTTAGATGTTGCATTCTATTCTGCCTTCGTAATCTGATAATCCTCATCAACTAGGCTCAAATGCCAGTTTAATATCTACAATATGCCAGAATAATCTGAAGGAGCTTTGTGTTCGTTCATCCACGCCATCAGAACATTCCAATCCTTGCACTTCTTGTGAGGGACGCCCCATCCATCAACCTGCCTCCTTTCACCTGTGCTCTGAACAACAGCCCATTCGATAGTAGTATCTGCGCTGCACATGAGGGCCTGTCGCAAATAGTCGAAACAATGAGCAATGTGGTGCTCATGGACTTCTTCTAAGATATCCGCTGGCAAGTCGCCTTCTAAATGGCCAATTGGCTTCGCCGTACCATTGCCTTTGTAGTACGAAGCCCTGATCATGCCACTTCTCATACTTAGCAATGACAAGCAAGATTGGAGGGTAGTACTCACAGGCAATGTATCTGATGGAACACAGACACACTATAACGGTCTCCCTTCTCTGTGGGTACGCCTTTGCGATATCCATACTTCTTTGGATCATCAACCAGGACAAAGCCACGGCCCTCTAAGAATACCTTGTTCAGCCTAGATATCAATCAAAGGGGCAGAGTACATGTTACCTGGCATTATCGAGTTCCATGCCTCATCGGCATGTGGAGAGAATGGATCGGCAAACTTTGGATCTCTGGCGAAAATAGAGGTAGTTTCTGGTACTATTCTTCAAGTCACTTGAGTGAACGATACTGGAAGTCAATTAAATGGCTTACATATTGGATCAAAGCCAGTGTGACCAGAATTCGTACCCTTCAATGAGCCAATGGCTCCGAAGAGAAGGATCAATATCGAAGTGACCAAAAGGCCCGTTGACAGGTAAAAGAATGTGAATACCCCATAACGGTCTCGTTGTGTGTATTGCTGTGTTGTTCGCATGATGGAATACAATTGCTCTGCTGCAAATTCCTAATGTTTGGGGAGACAACATAATAGAAAGCGCAACAAGAACATATGGTAATGGGTGCAAACTAGCCAAGCTTGTCTTATCCACAAAAGGACAATGTCAAATCCTAACAAGCATCGTACTCCGGTCTTCTTACATTGACTTAACTACCTCGGGATCAGCATACGGGTACTTACTTACTTTGGTGCCACCAAAGCGAGGTGTATAAATGACCAGGGTACGTAGGCTGATGGCGCGTGTTGGTCCCCGTAAGATTGACCAGGATCCACAGCACCCGATCCTCCCGCCACTACGACTACATCATTATGTTGATCTTGCATGAAAGCAATGACATTAAATCCACATTCAATTACGCAGGGTATTTTTTGCGCTGTTAGTTAGCGGATGCGGATAATACCTCATTGTCCAGTAGATGTTCCGTCGGCTTTGGAAAGAACTCGCTCCTCGTTCCTCCCACTCCATTCAACCTCAGCAGCATGAAAGAGGTGTGTCGAAACGACTATTCCTTTGGACCAATAGTGGAAGGCTGCCACAACAGCTTCGATTTCACAGTCCTCTTTGAGGCAATATTCTTTTCGCTTGTACCGTCCGCTCTATTTTTTCTTGTATTTCTTGGGCGGTTATTTTACCTGCTGCGCTCCAAAGTCAAAACAGAAAAGTCAATATTGGCCTTGTTCAAGATCGTACGTGTTTCCCCATCTTCTCGGTGCCCTGCATACTGCTGGCTGACGCCAGCTTCTAGACCTCAATATGCCTTCTAGGTGGTCTTCAGCTAGCACAACTCATCTTGTATTCACTCATGCATGATGAGATTGGCAATTTCTTGGCTGTAACCTCCGCTGTAGCATTGGTGAATTCTGCTGGAATGATAGCACTTTCTCCTGTAGAACACATGCGAACATTTCGGCCATCGAGCTTGATCGTATCCTTTCTAGTATTCACAATTCTACTGGACATTGCTCGAGTGCGCACGCATTGGCTCCGAGGTTTCGATACATCAGTCTCTGTTGTTGTAACACTGACATTCGTCACAAAATGTGGAGTCTTACTATTGGAGCTGCACGACAAAAGGCCTATCTTAGTGAAAAGCTATCCTAGTCTTCCATCTGAGATGACAGCTAGTCTGATTAATAGAGCCCTGTTTTATTGGATGAATCCATTATTAGTTCGCGGAGCAAAAAAGGTTCTTGGTCTGAAAGACTTAGAAGAAATTGATCTCAAGCTGGCTAGTGGGCCATTGAACGATCAATTCAAGCAGCAATGGAAAAGCAGTATGTTCCAATGTTACCTTCCAGTTCAATGTGACCTACATGCCCTTACACTCCACAGTAGGGACCGAAAGCCGAACTGGCCCACTTGTCCTAAGCATTACCCGGACTGTGTCGATGCCATTACTGGCGACAATTCTACCACGCCTATTCCTGGGGTTCTTTCAGTACTCACAGCCACTTCTGATTACCCAAGTCATACACATTGTTGGGAAAGGGCAAGTTGCAGCAGGGAACTTGAAACTCGGTCTAGTTGCTGCAACTGCACTGGTATATACTGGAACAGCGGTAGGCTGTCAACATGGTCTTTTCTGCTAGAGCTCGCACTGAATTCTGTCAGATCTCCATGTCCCTGTACAGATACTATGTAGGACGCACTACTACTATGGTACGCGCATTGATCGTCGCGGCCATATACGAGAAGACTCTCCACTTAAGCCTCCTTCAAACTGATGGCAAGGAGGCAATCACGCTTGCAACGGCCGATGTAGATAGAATTACGAATGGGCTCCAGAACATGCATGAGATTTGGGCCAACATTGTTGAGGTTGCGTTCGCTATCTACCTATTACAGAGCCAGATAGGTGTAGCATCTATTGCTCCTGTACTACTGGCTGCAGGTAGGTCCAATCTGACTATACTATGATAGGTGATGGAAGGACAAGCTGACCTCTCGGAGCATGTACCATGATGTCTTTAGGAATATCATCTAGAATGAGTCGCTACCAAGGACTTTGGAATCAAGCTGTCCAGCGTCGAGTATCCGCGGCAACATCCGCCATACTATCGCTCAAGGAATTAAAGCTTTGCTCTATGGTTGAACCTCAATCCCAGCAAATTCATGCTTTGCGCAAGGTTGAGATCGAAAAGTCGAAGCATTATCGGTCTTACACTGCGTACATGAATGTAATTGGTGAGCTCGCATTCAGAACATCACATCATTGGTCTCGACCTGACTTCTTCTGCAGCAAATGCGCCAGCAGTCTTTTCACCTGTCATTGCTTTTACAATTGCGGCGCTGATCCACTCAAATTCGAGGATCAGCATTGAAAATGTTTTCGCCGCTCTCGCTACTATCAACCTCTTGTGTTCCACTATCGCATCGCTTGTAAGCTCTATTCCGGCCTTCTTTTCTACGATCAGCTGTTTTCGGCGCATTCAACTCTTCCTCGAATCGGAAGAGACGCCAGAGAACAGTATTAATCACTTACGGGCGCTTCCTTTGATAAGAGATAGTGAGAGGCCGGGAATTTCCGCAAAATGTTCAACCAATACGGCATCGCAAACATTGGAA
Source organism: Aaosphaeria arxii CBS 175.79 (assembly GCF_010015735.1). Taxonomy (NCBI): domain Eukaryota; kingdom Fungi; phylum Ascomycota; class Dothideomycetes; order Pleosporales; genus Aaosphaeria; species Aaosphaeria arxii. Next base: position 401,611 of record NW_022983484.1, read on the forward strand.
CAGCCAGATGTCCTATTCCAAACACAAAATGCAGATTTTGGAGTTCAACTTGATGCGCAACCCATATTACAAGATGTGAATATCTGCCTGCCTCGAGGATCTATTACGCTTGTCACGGGTCCGACAAGATCAGGCAAATCATTTCTTCTCAGGTCACTGCTTAGGGAGACTGTCATTCAGCGAGGGCGAATGTTTTCGTATGCTACCTCCTTCGCATATTGTCCGCAACTCGTCTGGTATCCCAGCCGTTCAATCTGCGATACCATACTAGGCGACTACCCGTTAGACTACGATCGCTATATGAAACTTCTCAATGCCTGTGCACTGTCAGATGACTTATCTAGAATGCCTCAAGGTGATAATACCCTCATTGAAGCTGGTGGTTCAAACCTGAGCGGCGGGCAGAAAAAGAGAATTGTAAGTTTTTCTCATCTCAGTTTATTAACTTGACTAATTGCTCTATAGGCGCTTTGTCGAGCTTTATATGCCCAAAGAGAGGTTTTACTGTTGGATGACACGTTCAGTGGTCTGGATTTGAACACGCGCAAAGCTGTGGCTCATAATCTCCTTGGTTCAGACGGTATTTGTCGGTCACAAGGACAGAGTGTGATCATCGCATCTTCTTCAGGTAAACATGCATCAGATGATTCGCAATAATAACGTACTGAGTGCGTCCATCTAGACGAATTGGCCTCCTTGGCCGATCATATTATCGTCCTTGAAGCTGGGAGAATCAAAGAGCACGGCTTAATATCCAACGCAAACGTTACGGACCTCATTGGCGAGGACCCTATCGAGAGCGAAACAACTGATGAAGATATCCCCAAAAACATCAAGAAAACAGAAGCTGCAAAAGTGACATCAGTCGTTGCGGACCATGAAAATGTAACCCGCCAAACTGGAGACTTGGCGGTTTATCGATACTATGTCCGCACCATAGGTTGGAAAGATGGTCTCACCTTTACATTCATGGCTATCGTCTATGTCTTTCTACTTAAGTTTCCACGTGAGTACTCACCTAGTAATATAGAATGTGAAACTAACGCGCTGGAAGAAATTTGGCTGAAGATGTGGGCCGAAGATGATTCCCGTATCAGCAAAGCCACGTTCATTGGCATATACTACATGTTGGCTATTTCGAGTCTTTTCGCTATATGGGCTACTATATGGTATGACAAGCAATGGTGATGCTTTAGAGCAGAAAGCTGATGCTCTTGAAGGAACTACTTTGTCAACATTGCTTCGCGCTTCATCTACAAGTTTCACGATATTCTATTAAGAACTGCGATGAGGTATGTTATTGCGCTCTCTGACATGTCATTGTTGTTAATGCAAAGATTCAGTGCACCTTTGTCATTCATTCTTCAATCGGGGCCTGGTGGACTTTTGAACAGGTAAGGCGCAATTTGATAGTATTGATTGCTATCTAATGCGTTTTCAGATTCAGTCAGGATATTCAACTGATTGATATGAGTCTTCCGAGCGCCACATTTATCACCGCATTCGGTAAGTACCAACCTATTGGTCGACGTATTCGAGCTAAGACATTAATGCTTATCGCAGGAATTCTATTCTGTCTCTTCGACATGATATTTATCTGCTTTGGGGCAAAATATATTGCAGCAATCATGCCGCTGGGACTTCTCTTCACCTATGGAGTGCAGAAATTCTATCTTCTGACATCCCGCCAATTGCGCTACCTAGAACTTGAAGCAAAAGCTCCACTTCTAACGTATCTGATAGACACACTTCAAACCCTCGAGACCTTGCGGGCATTTCATTGGCAGGAAACTATGCGGACAGAGTTCTTAGATTTGCTAGACACCGCGCAGCGACCTTACTACCTACTTGTATGCTTACAACGATGGTTGACAGTCGTACTAGATCTTTTCGTTGCAGCAATAGCTGTCATTTTCGTAACAATGGCTCTGTTCATCAAAGATATGACTTCAGCCGGCGCAGTAGGAGTGGGTTTGGTCAACATTCTCGCTTTCAATCAGAGTATTGCAAATCTCGTTGTAGCGTGGACAACCCTTGAAACGTCTCTAGGATCAATTGCTCGCCTTCGTGGATTCGAAGCATCTACGCCGAAAGAACGTCACGGGAATATGGACTCGCTGCTCACTTGGGATTGGCCACGTAAAGGAGGCATTCGGTTTGAGAATGTGTCTGCAGGTTACACGCAAGTACTTTGACCCTCGGACCTCTGATGGAAGTGTTAACCTCAATCTTAGCGACGATAATAAGACACCCGTACTTTCCAATCTCAATCTGGACATCAAAGGAGGAGATTATGTCGCTATACGTGGTCGGACTGGAAGGTATGACACATGAACTTTTCGAAAGTACTCAGCTAACCAGAACTATCAGTGGAAAATCTACTCTCCTAAGCCTCATACTTCGAATGATGGATCCCAGTCGTGGCCGGATCTTTATTGACGATATTGACATTAGCAACATCACACCCTCTCTTCTCCGCGAACGAATCATTGGCGTTAGCCAGGACGCAATACCGCCCTTAGGACGACTGCGAGATTATCTTGATCCGACCAACAGCCACTCTGATGAAGCGATCCATGCGATACTAGAGAAATGCAAGGTTCCGATAAGCAGAGATCTCACAGAAGATCTAGAACCATCGGCCGTTTCGCCAGGTTATTTACAAATCTTATCGCTCGTACGCACCGCGCTGCGGCGTCGGACTCTCGGTTCAGGGGGCGGTATTCTTCTCTTGGATGAATGTACAAGTTCGATTGACAGGGAAATGGAAGAAATTGTGATGGATTTTGTTGAGGAGGAATTCAGAAGATGGACGATTATTAGCATTGTGCATAAGGATCATCTTATTCATCGGGCGAACCGTGTCATTGAAGTAAGGGATGGGAAGGCCATAGAGGATGTTATCGTGCGCACCATCAATAGAACACTCGTGTGCTAGCAAATAGAACAGCCATCAACCTGAGGTACTATTAAAGCATTGACTATTCTCAATTGGCCTTGTCCCGTTCCCTCAATTGACGGAAAGCTGGGTCAATACGTCACACTCGCTTAAAGTAAAGGCGTAGGATACATGTCTTGATATCTCGAACGACAAGGAAAGCTGAATGGTGAAGGTCCTCGAATCATAACAATCTAATTTCCCGTCTTATCATGCTGAAATTCATTCGTCAGCGTAGTTCCAACCGTCAATAACTACCGATGCGCATCTTTCGTAGGGAGAAGCTCGAAATGAGGGGGAAATGACCATAGTACAGGTTGTGGTTCACAGGACGGAGCAATTCCGCACATAATAGTGCGCCTGGACATACTTAGCTGGGAAATGATGCGCTAGTGGACGACATGAGATCCGGGGAAGTTTCCAAATCCGTTGTCTCATTGCTAGGGGTTGTTGACAACTTTTCACACGCCTCGAGCTTGTTCAATAGCTATAATGGAGAAATCACCTCTGAGTAGTGTATTCTGATTCAATAATATCGTCACAAACCTTACGACGTAAGGCAGCGCGAAATGTTCACCTACAATGCATTATTGGTACCCTTGGAATATAACGAACGAAGCATCGCTCATCGGTCCGACTGACACGGGGGCTAGTTCAGGTCACTTATCACCAGGAACTGCCGATTGAAATACATCAAAGTTCTGGCTACGCTAATCCCCGGCAATTGGTATAATGAGGATGAACAAATCAAATGCCTGTAAGACTATGTTCAATCCGGTTCATGGCTACCCAAAACGGCCCTTTGAGTGTGATGAAGGTGATAACAACAACCCGATATCATCACAAGATGGCTATATAAACCCAGATGCAATAACGAACCTTGAGTCTGCACTGCAGGACTATTCTCTTACTTTTCAAATCAAGAGACTTCAACAATGAGGCTGCTTCTTCTTTTTGAGGTTCTGGTTGTTTTGGTCCGCAAGAGCTATGCACAAGACGGTTGCGACGAAGCATGTCAAACAGCCTTCCAACAAGCTTTGAGCATCGAATCCTTGTCATGGGTATCCCAAGACATCGCATATGATGCATTCTACTCGACGCCTGCCAATGCAACATCAGCAAAACCTGGTGATCTCCTGCGATGGGAGGACCTCTCCCAGACGATTGTCAACACAAACTACACCCCACCAGCTGGGATGTCCATATCTCGATTACTCTATGTGACCGAAGACATTGACCGCAAACCGATCCCAGCAAGTGCATTCGTGCTTCTCCCATACAACAAACCCGATCCGAACAAGCCGCTCAACACTCTAGTCTGGACTCACGGAACAGCAGGATGGGGACGCAAATGCGCGCCATCCAACCACAAAGATCTCTACTACGAATGGCAAGGGCCATACGCGCTGGCTACAGCCGGTTACGCCGTCATTGCGCCTGACTATGCCGGACAAGGCTCAGACATCCCTCAAGGATTCATGTACGAAGCTGGGTTCCTCCATGCCGCTGATGTCGCGTATGGCTTGATAGCTGCACGTCAGGTCATTGGAGAGCTACTTTCAAAGGAATACGTAGTCGTCGGGCACAGCGAAGGCGGAATGACAGCATGGCGCACCAACGAACGACTCGCCTTGCCGGGACAAGAGAATCTGTTGAAAGCAGGCAAATTCATCGGGTCTGTCGCCAACTCTCCAGCTCTGCGACCATTAGACCTAATCCCAGAATCGATTCGACGTGCCAACGGAGGTCCCATTGGAGATGCCGTCTCCGTCTTCTTCCTACAGTCCCTCGCGGGTTTGTTCCCCGGACAGTTCAAAGTCGAAGACTACGTCACCGACACCGTTCTCGCTCGAATCCCACTCGTCAACCAGGGCTGCCTCCTCTCAGGACGAGCGCTGTTCGCGGGCCTGACTGCAGACCAACTTTTCAAGGACTTGAGCTGGTTGAAACACCCTCTCGTCGTCGACTGGCAAAAGCGTTACAACGGCGCTGGTCCGCACGCGCTCGCTGCACCGTTGCTCGTGGTCCAGGGTATCGAGGACCCTCTCACCTACGCGAACAATACGGAATGGGACTTCAATCAGACGTGCAGCCACTTCCCGGATTCCAGGGCTACGCTCTTGCTGTATCCTGGTGCAGATCATAACGTTGCGGCTCAGGTGCCGCAGCTCGACTACTTGAAGTGGATTGCGGATCGCTTTGCTGGTGTCAAGGTGTCGAAGGGTTGTGAGATTAGGGAGGTGGAGACGGTTACAACGAGATATCGAAATGTTGGCGCTTTCTACTCAGGAGCTGGTGGTGGTTAAAGGGACTGCATGTCCGCAATTACCTGCACAGTGCCCATGGAGTTGTATATATAATAGTATGGATATGAAGAGACCGAGAAGGTATAATCGACCATTGATGATGGTGCAATTGCGCAAACGTAGTGAATTTTTGAACTATGAAAAAATCTGACCCATAAATTATACATCTTCAGTCCCGGCTGATTTCCCGTACTCGGTTTCTATAACTATAACTCCAGCCTTCTTCAAGAATGCCCCAAAGACATACCATACCAGCAAATTCCGCGACCACCAGGCCTCCCAATATGGAGACGAAGCAAACCACCCTCAACCAATCAAACCCTCCCACCATCGCAAGCAGCAAACCACCTATTATTAGCAGAACCCCCAAACTAGTCTGGCGGCTAGAGAAATGGGTTCAATATCTTGGCACAGCGGTCCAAAATATCAATATTAGTAGTTAGGCGTTTAGCGCACAGGATAGGGCTACACGTGCGTAGAACATTCAGGCTCAAAGCATGAGCGTACGCGCTCACTCATTTCTGTCTCTCTGGACTTGTGGCTAATTTGCTCGGCTTGGGGGCGAATGTCTGGGACGATTCGATGGGTGATGCTGGGGGTTTGTCATTTCAAGACATCGGGGTAAAGGGAGAAGATTATGCGCTTGGGGTGAGGGACTGCTCTAATGCTTCCTCAAATATTCATACGGAGTACATGCGCAATAAAATGATAAATTGGATGTGGAAAATCTGAGGCTCGTACGGAGTACAAGGTCGTTGCTCAATCCAGCCAATCACGATGTGATGCTTAGCGGGTCCTCCCGTGTAACACGTATCGGAAAGGTGAAGGGTTGTCCGTAGCAAAATGCCATAGCACGGCGAAAATCCGATGTCATAATATGGGGGCCCTATTTTCAGATACAGTCATCATGGTTAGGGCTTTTTCGGAGGTCCGAAAAGACAAAGAAAATTGCGTCAGCTGGGTGGGATCTGGTGTCAACATCACAAATGACGGAGAATGGTGGCAATCATGCGAAGGAGTATTTCGATTTTTTTGGAGGTTGCTGGTTTTTTCAATCTAGTGCTATATACACTCTTGGGTTCGTGACTGGGTGATTCCTTTTCCTCCCATGATGGATGCGCAGATCCTCAAAATTACGTACTGCGTTCTGGTGCTTGCTGGCAAAGAATAGAGGCCCTCAAATCGCCAGGATGCTTGGGTAATATTATGTACAAGTAAGCGTTCGAAAACGAGGTAAAAAAGAAAGTAAAAAAATGCGAGCTTTCCATTATTTTTCCTGACTGAGATTCAAAGAAGAGTTACATGCGTTATGCGGGGGAGGTGGGTGTGGGGCGTTAGATCGTCCGGACATTGTACGCCATCTCTCGCTTCAGACGCCTGCGGTACTGATCACGGAACTGGATGCGGCCAAGGGTGCCGAGGCCCACAGTCAGAAGGAAAAATCCAGTCCAGGCGCAAGTGATGACGAGTCCGATGGGGAAGAAGGCCAAGTTGGTTCCGGGCAGGTAGAAGGGTTGCACTGCGGCTGCCAGTGAAGAAGCTGCGGCTGCAGCATTTTCGGTTTGCGATGCGGCCGAGTTCGCGAACACACCGTTGACAAATGAGGCTTCGCTTGAAGAGAGGGTCTCGCGAAGAGTGTTGCCTCCCCTTGGATTATTGGCGATGAGTTCGATGGATGGAATCAACAATTGACGCAGGCTTGTTCTGTATAGTTGTCAGCATGTGCAAACTGCATTCGTTAAACCAGACTTACTCAGTCATCGCGCTGCCCATAACATTATCATTGATCTTTCCGACGTAGCTGAGTACTTTAAGTTCTTGTGGAACATCAGCACTCTGCCTGACTATCAGAAGACCATCCTCCTTTCTTTCTTTGATTGGCGGCCAGCTCATGTCCCTCTTTGCAGGGGTAGTGGTGTTCATGTTTTGAAGCGTCGCGCCGAGGTAAGACATTGTGACCATGATATCGCTAGCACCGACTCCAGTCCATGGGTTGATTGGCGTGGATATGTTGTACAATCGAAGCTCTGCTTGGAATACACCGGTCTGGTTGTCGAGGAAAGGTAGATTGTAGCAAACGGCGATACCAGTCGGGCTCGATGTCCTCCCGTTGAGTTGTGCCAGTGCGTTCCCACATGCTGCCTTGGTATCTGCCTCCCACTTTGCTAAGTCTGCTTGTGAAGCATCTCCAGATGCCGGCGTAGTCGAGATTTGAGGAGCGGTGCCGGCAGGATTAGCATTTTGTCGAACAGTAAGACTTGCGATCAAGCCGGCGTCCCTTCGAAGTACTTCTTCGATGTCGTCACTACGTTGGAAAAGGGCGTTCACTTTGTTCACCCTGGCAGAGGCATGTCCAGCAAGCACTAGACCGCCCAGAAGAATGGTCTTGAAGATCATTGTGGATGTTGGATACTGTTGTGATAAAGACGCTCTGTGGTATTAAAGAAGTATGCTTTGTTGAAGAGACTGGAGGAAGGGATGGTTAGCCGGGCTGCCCAGCAGCTTTGGAAAAGAATGGTGTTGAGAAGAGAAACTGTTAGAAAGAAACAAAAGAATGAAGTCCTAACGGCTCATGAGAAACCGGCTCTGTGAAAGGATGATTAGAGAAAACAGCGCGTGACGCGAGGGTGGGTAAGTGAATTAAGAGAATTAGATACGGTAGAGGAACAGAAAGTGGATGACGAGGCGATGGAGCTCGAAGGCCGTGAGGACATTCGATATGGCGTGAGTTCGTGGGGCATTCCAGACTGTACGAGCAGCACCGAGCTTTGCCACGACAATGGCACACGAGTTGAGACCGGCTTGTAACTGTTACTGAGACGAGTATTGCTGGGGATGATATGCAAAAAAAGCCACAGGACGCTAAGAGGGTGGACGAATTGGCCGCATATGGCCTAAACTAGGGGTGGGAGGCTCAATTCCAACCAAGCTTTCCCATGATGGAGACATTTTGGATATGTGGAGTGTTCGCGAGCATGAAAATGTCGAACTCCTTGAGACAATTGGTGTTGAGGTGCTTGTAATGCAGAGCACGGACTGATACTCAGGGCGCTTCAGATATTCCGGGGGGCCAATCGGAGGCTACGATGGGCGCTGGCAGCCGAGCCGCCAGCCGCTAGCCTTTCCTGTTTGGGGCTGTCGCCAGGTTTCAAGTTCCCTGTCACGCCTGTCCCGTCTCTTTCCCCTTCCCTTTTTGAGTGTTGAGCCTCCCTTCGCCTCAATCATCTCAATCGCCTATCGTTCTGGAGTCTGTCTCATCATGCCTGATACAGTACATCATCCCCTCCCGTGTTCGAGATTTCGAGTCGTGTCGTGATTGCTCTTCAACTTCCCACCTCTCCTTGATCACAGCCACAGATACCTGCCGTTCGCTGCACACATACCGCACACTGACACCTCGTACCGTGCATCATACCATTTCAACGTGAGAACATGGGCACGCGACTCCAGATGACGAGACGGCGTCGCGCCCGGGATTTTATACTATTATTCAATATCCGCACATTGACAGCTCATAGGCTGGTTATAGGCAGCCTTGCTATGAGCTCGCCGCCCAAGTTCGCGCCCGGATTTACGTTCTTCCTGTTCCGGTGATGACTTGACCTCTACTCAGTGCAAGTAGAAGATCGCTAAAGGGACGGACGGAGCATGGTATGGTATGTGTCAGTATTTGAGCCCAAAAGGCCAAGGAATTACGGTGTAGGAGTCTCCCATGCACAACATATCAGCATCATCCTCACAGAACGGGAGTAATCGCTGCAATAATAACCACAGCAACTGCAAGCATAAGTCGCGGGCATCCGGGCGTCTTTGACTCTTCACCACAAATGAGAAGTGGCAGGTCGCTGGCCCTTTATCCTTCAACCACTCACTGCAATGACATACACGGCTGCTGGCAATCTAGGTGGTATTGCCATACGGCTTTTCCATGCAGTCCTGCAGCCTCTTTGACGACCCTCATAGCGCGACCACGAATAAGGGCCATCGCGGCCCATGGCTGATTTATTCGGGACGGCTCGCGCGTGCTGTATACAAGATGATCTGGATGATCTGGCACCATAGGACGCTGCGAACAGCTGCAGAGCCACTCCTCTCGTGAAGGAAGCGAATCAACGTCACCCACATAGCATGCGTCGAGCTAACCCGCATATAGCCCTTGTGCCTGCCTTACACTCGCCCAACACGCGCAACATGAAGGCATATATTATTGTCCACCTCTACTAATGCGGTTCGGAATGCAGTCAAATAATTGACAACACATCAAAAGCCTTCGCCCGTCCTGGAGATAGCACGTCCTGCCCGCCAGGATCTTGGGATGCGCCGGCCCCGTTGCATTCGCAATAGTGACCTGTCGCCCTGTGTGCGCAGTACATCTATTATGGACTGATGCTCCTGGGATCCAACTTCCTTTCACTGTCACCTCCACTCTCTCCCCCTCACTCCCCTCTTTGATATGCTCCTTTTGCTTTTTTGGGGACGTTTGGGATCTCTCCACGCTTCACTACCCATCGCTGCATCCCACTGCTGATTCTGCATTTGGCACCTCACAGCATTGCGCCTTATCTCTGAGTGCTCATTGATCATTCCCTTATTCCATCTGACATACGGCATTTCGATTTCACAGCAGTGCATCAATTTCAGAGCGATGCAACAAACCTCCCACGTCCCTTGGCGGCTGTCGTCCGCACAAGGCTCTGAGTATCCTAAGCAGCAGTTTAGTCTCTCCCACACCATGTCCATGGTGAACCTACATGAGGAACCGACCTGGTATGCGAACCGAGGGCCATCATCCCCCACGGCGTCCTCGGTTTCGTCAACTACAAGTCGGAGTATAACCCCAACCACTTCAAACAACCCATGGTCGAACCTCATGGCAAGTCCAGGTTCGACTAATTCTGTGAGTTCGGTCAATTCAGCCAGCTCTTCGCCCAGAGATAGTCCCAATCGTACCCCGCAATATACAAGTCGATCTACAACGCCTACGCCAATAGCACCACAGCCGCTACGACCTATAAACCCCGCTGCCGGCTTCATTCCAATGTCTCCAACCACTTCATCTTCGGCAGGTGATAGCTTCCGAGGGGATTTTCCAGGTTCTCCCGTATCCAATTTTCCTGGATCCCCGAATCCGTACCGTCAAACTGGAACTGTATTTCAACAAAGCGCACCTGCATTTCAGCCCTTGGTGAATGGTTTCATCAATACATCAGTTCTCTCGCAGGGTCAGTCTCTGTCTGGTTGGTTTTACGAGACATCTCGCAGACAGGGATGGGACCCGGCTCTGGTTAAGAAGGTATGGCAGTGGACATTGTCTAATCCCAGACTGGCATTGCTCTTGGTCGTCTGTGATGATATATCTTCGTGGCGTCAGGCAGCATTCTTTGACCTCCGAGATGAAAGCCTCCCCTTCCCCGAGGATCGTCTTCAGGGTATTGTTACGAATCCACAGAAAGTTGTTGAAGAGCAATGGCGAGCGACATCAAAAGAACTCCCGCTCAAAGGTGGACATGTAGATTTCACCAACCGTGAGACAGTGCCGCTGAAGCATGTTAGCCTAGTCAGGACATCTCGCAGCTCCGATAAGAGTACCGATCTCGTCCGGGTATTAGGAGAAGACGGTGATCGAGTCCTTGTTCGCAAGAGATTTGTCCTGACTCGACCCTCGCAGAAGATTGCTCTTCTGAAACAGATCAGTGACTATAAGCAGTTTGATCACAAAAATATTGGAAAACTACTTTGCTCTTACGCTCAACCGAGCCACATTGGAGTTCTTACTGTTCAATCACAGTACTCATTGGATGACTACCTCTCTGTACCTCAAGGCGATCCAAATCGCTCCAAACTCTTGGTGGATTGGATGCACGATCTGTCGGGGGCTCTTGAATATCTACACACCCAACAAGTACCTGTCTATCATCGCAATATCCGACCTCGTAAGATTTTGATCGACGGTTCCCGAATTTACCTCGCGCCCTTCGGTATTGGATCGAACGGTGAAACGTTCAGTCCAACAGCCATCAATCGCCAACGCCTGGACCAACTCAATTCCTATTTCCAAGACCAAGCTTTCGTCTATGCTGCTCCCGAAGCCATCGTATCCCATGGGAAGCGACCAGCTGATGTATTCTCCCTCGGCTGCGTTTTTCTCTCCATGATGACCGTTGCCCTGAATCAGTCGCTCTCTATTTTCACGCAATATAGGGCAGGGTCATCCCAGGATGCGTCGTTCCATGCTCATCTGGATCGTGTCGGCAGCTGGCGCAATCGTTTGTTCGCAACAGTCACCTCTGGTCTTCGTAGCGGACTGCTTGGCCAGGGGCGAAAAGTACGCCAACTCAAGGCGGAATCTAATTGGCTTCAAATCATCGAGAAAATGATTACTGCGAAGCCTAAGGAACGCATCAAGATGGCGGAATTGGTGTCTATACTTGCACAATTGGGCGATGGAAAGGTCGTGGGCGGTCGACGAAGAAGTCTCGACGGTGGCGGCGTCAGTGGTCAAATGGCCGCAAGCCTGCGAAACGGGAACGTTTCAAGCAATCTGAACGGCATGAACGGCACACATGGCACGAACGGCACGTCCGGGAGCAGTCCAGACCGAAAACCCGAGTTGAGTGTGTTCGATGGCTATTTCCAGCAGCAACAACGTCGGTATGACGGTTTCGATCAACAGGGTTCGGCGTGGTAGATTGGCGCAGAACCAAATCTACGCGGAACGTCAGTCCACCGGAACCATCCGATCCGAATCAGATTGAAACATGACAGTTGGCCAGAGGGGGGGGGATGGATAAGTCCCCGCAGACTCGACTTACGAAACATAACTCATGGGAAACATACGCCACGAATAATGCAGCAACAGTGCCTCGTTTCGTTTCACTTTTTCTCTATTTTATCATTTCAAGCATTTCATAACATTTCGCTTTTAGGCCGGCCCTTTGATACCCCTTCATGCATCTCATAGTTACGAACGCGATCTGCTTTTGTAGAATTCGAGCGATTTTCCAAGTAGGCAAACATTAGCGGCAGCAGCAGCGACCATCGTGGGTTTTTATCCGGAAACGTGACGACTTTTGAGGCCTGATGAGTTGCATCACTTTTAAGAGAAGGGACTCCACAAGATCAACTGACGACAATGGGAAAGGACATCATAATCATGAACTTTTTCAGGACGCGCACCAGTCTCCAATGCATTTTTATAGCCTATTTCTTTTGGACATATTTTTTTCTCTTCATCTCAACATTTACCTGGCGCATGGTGGAGGACCTACTTTTCAGGCAGTTGTTGTCAAGGTGCCTCGAACGGAGGGTGGACATCGATTCGTATATGTCTCTTGCTGTTGCGGTTCATATCTCTTCCTCTCTCTCTGTACCACATCTCTCAGGAACCCATTTTGTATATATGACAACACTGGCAACACACACCCAATGACTACATCGAATAGACATAACTTGCGAATATTTTTTGCGTCTGCTCTGATTTGTTGAAATACTTATTATTACGTGTGAACAGAATTAGAAGGACGTTGAGGGCAGCTACAATTTTCTTCTTATCTTCATTGATACTTAAAACGCTATACTTGCAAGCACTACTCTCGAGTATCACCAACACAATCAATAACATCATTGAAAAACACACACACAGATTATGAATTCGCACCATCACAATATAGCAACAATGTTTTACTCCAACATCATTTTCTCTTCTACTATCTTTTAAAGATCCTGGAAATTCGAATCCCGCCCTGCCATTGCATGCATGCTGCTATAGCGTTTGCATCATCGCTTCGTATATGCCGATTTACGTGTAGACAGCCCATCATTTCACCACCCTTGAAACAAAAAGATGTCCATGCGATAGAGCCCAGGTAATGGGAAAGTTGCGTCAACAAAGCACTATAAACCGCATAGAAGCGTGTGCGAATCAGATCTCCGCGAAACCGCGTGCGTTCGCTCCCTAGAATAAAAGGCGGTGAGAGGGGGTGTGGGAGGGAGGGAGGTGCTGACATGGTGATGTGCTGATATGCTGGCACGCTGGCATGTAGAATTAGATTATCTGACAGGTGAACAAGTGAGTCAAACAATGGTGGTAAAAGTTTAAAGATCTTTGATATAGTACTCGTATGATACAGTGTTACATTGCCTTGCCCTCAAAAGGCAATCTTTTTCATTGCGTGCGCGTTTCTTTTTGGTACCGGGGAAGTGTGTGGTGGACCAAAGAAGAAGAACAAATGCGAAGTCGACCTTTTCTTCCTCATCCTGTTCTCTCCTCTTTGATAGCGGAGAGTTGTGGTGCGTTTTCCTTCGATGTTCGTCTGCCTCCTCCTCCCTCCCTCTATTTAAGCCTGCTGCCGAAGGCTATCCTCTCCTCATTTTTCTATGTCATCGTTGGTCGTTTTCCTCTCTTCCTCTTTCCTTCCCATCGTTAAGGATAAAGTGAAATCACCGTTGCAAAAATACACAGGTCGAAGATGTAAAAAGACTGCTGCCCGCCCAGCAAATGCATGTCATGCCGAATCCTTCCCCAGCGTTTCCCCCAAAAATTACAGCCAAAGTCGTGCGATGAAAGGATGAAAACTCCAAAGTGTGGTTGCAACATGATATCCCAACATGATGGTGACTGATATTCTTACACAATGACTTCTCCGCAATCCACCATATTCGGCTTCCATTTGCTTTGGTCGGTTTCGCCTTCCATTGAGCTGGGAACGGTGACTTCGGTAGGTCGGTATAGGTACCAGCCCTTGAGGGCCGCAGCCGCAGCGCGGACTCGGGCTTCATCGAGGGAGCTGCCGGCCCCCTCACCGAGTTTGTCCTTTCCAGAGTATACGCCGACGACGAAGACAGGATGTCTGCTGAGACGGCCGGTTTCGGAGATGAGGCGGGCGACGGGGGCTTCGAATCCTTCTCGGGCACATAGACGGGAGAGGTCGCGAGTAGGGGTGCGGAAATCGAATAAGGTGCTCAAGTCGAGATGGCGGCTTAGGAAGTGGTCGCGGAAGAAACGCTTTACCAGTGGCCGTCCAAGATGGAGATGTAAACTTCCGATCAAAGCGCGGACGAAGGATTGTGCGGCCTCCTCCAACGGTACTTGTTGCGTGGACAGTTGCTGGGACGAGGGTGATTGGGTGGCCGAGCCAAACTCATCGCTCTCCAATACTTTGTTGGTTGTAGTGACGTTCCATTTGTATCGTCTTTGGTTTCGTAGTGATGCTGGGAGATCATCACCAGAGCGTAAACGTTTGAACTGGAGAAGTCCAGGGTCCACCTCGCCTCCCGGTTCCGCAGCTGCCTCGATGCCCCATTCACTCGCAATTGTAGCCAATGCCTTTGGTCCAGTGTATGCCGATTGTGCAGCAAATACTACAGCCATAGGAAGGCGGGGGTAGTTGGCCAACAGATACTCGGTGGTGTAATATCCAAGTAGATTGCCTCCTAGGATAGACAGAGAGCCATTGTTGAAGGCTGGGTTGGGGTCTGCGGAAGGATGGATAAGCGTGCGTGCGAGTGTCTGCAGAGGGAAGCGTTGGGGAAGAGATAGACGGCTTCTGAGAGCGGCTAGTTTGGCGGAATGCTGAGCGGCGGATGGATGAGGTGATGGGAGCGTCACGAGGGGCTGCTTGTTGGGGTATCTAGCAGGCTTCGAGGAGGTATTGGATGATTGACTTCTTTGTGTTGCGGAGGCCTCTAATGAGTCGAATGGATTGTCGGAGGTTGCAGCGGTGGTTTGTAGTCGGGATTGTATCCTGTGATTATGAGGTGTGCAGGAATTCTGCAATGCAGCTGGAGAGCGGAGACATGACGGCCGTCGCGAGGTGGGTTGGGCGAGCAATTGGTTGCCGCAACTTGTTATGCGTATTCGCTTCATTAAGGACAGTAGAGGAGAAAGAGAAGAAACGAAGAATGAAGAGGAGGATCAGAGGCCTGGCAGACGAGGACGGTCGTGTGTCTCTTTCTGGAGAGCTTTGATGATCGCGGCTGCCAAAATTTCAGGTTTGCCAAGATTTTCTAATTACATAAGCCTATCATGGATTGGTAGGTTGGACCCATGCCGCCAACCTCACCTCAAGCTTCTCCGCACACTTCAACACACATCCTCACGAGAATACATCACAATGGGAGGCGGAGGCAAGATCCCGTAAGTTTAGCGCTTCAATTGATCACTGGACTTGCTTCTGACGCTGTCGAAGGTACCCAAAACACGTCTGGTCGCCAGCCGGTGGTTGGTACTCGCAACCTGCCAACTGGAAAGCCAACACCGCAGTCATGGGCGCCGTCCTCCTCGGAATAGTAGGAATGGCCTGGAATCTGAGCGCAAACCGGGAGTATCGAGATAAGATGCCCGAGCAGGGTCGCTTCTTCCCAAGTCGATAGTACGAACCCCTCCCGCTCGTGCGGATATTACTAGAACATATGGACTGACAATGGCACGCACAGCTGGAGCAAGCAGATCGTCGAGCACGAGAGGAAGCAAAAAGAGAATTCGAGCGAGCTTTGAAGGATGGGAGGATATAGATGGGCATCATGCGTTATCCCCTAGGTGTTTGCTGGGCACACTATGGCTGTACATATATCTCCAGCCTTTCTTTAAATTCCGAAAGCCGTTCCTCGACATTCGTGCCATTCCACATCTCACCATGTGCATTTTGAGATAGTTCGGGCATTCCCACTTGCTCAATGGCAAGACTTGCAGATATTGATCCCCACATGGCTGCCTCCTCCAGCCTCCCTGCCCCTGGGGCAGCGTTCCCATTGACTAACCCAATCGCTAACCCCCCGAGAAAGCTGTTGCCTCCGCCTGTAGGATCCACTACCTTTTCTGCGGATTTATGATAGGCAGGCAACCATTTCTGGAAGCCTTGGCGGGCAACGAGACAGCCGTCTTTGCCCGCGCGAAGAACAATAGATCCCTGCTTGTCTTTCCCAATTCCACTCTGTAACCACTTACTACAAAGGCTTTCTATCAACCGATAGTCAACATGATCTTCACCGTCGGTGCCCTTGCCGAAAAAGGCCCCGAGCTCGGAATGATTTGGGCTGACAACATCCACTACTCTAAGAGCCTTGAAGCAATTCGTAAGCTCCTCTGGTGTGCATAGATCAGGCACCGGTTCCCAAATGAAGATCGGTAGATCCGTGGCTCTGAGAGCATCGCTCGAGCCACGTAACGCAAGAATGTTTTCCACTAGATCAATACAGCGTGACGGAGAACAAATAAGATGGAAAGACTTGGACCAGAGTAATGGTGTATCAATCAAAGCGCTATGATCGAGACGCAACTTTGGTGTGGTGTAACGGAAAGCTGCAGGCGGATATCAGAGACGAATCGGTAATGGTGACAGCAAACTACATGACATACCTCGATGTTCATTGTCTCCATAACCATTCCAACCTCGCGTGGTCAGTCGATTAGGTGTTTCGCGTAGAACAGCACCTGTCTTCCATTGGGCGATAGTCTCTCGAAGTTCAGAGGGAAAGTCAGACCCGCAATCGACAATCCATCCCACAGCGGTTGATTTTGGGGGCGGGGCGAATAATCTTGCACCCAGAGCAGACCATGTGCCAGCACCACCCAAAATGTTTGTCACGGGTGGTTTTGGTGGTGGGAATTCGATTTCATCTGCACTTAATTGAGCGATAGTGCAGTGGGACGTAGATAGCGGGGCAAACGACCAATGATGAACATTCCCAGCGTACAAAAATCGATCCGACCTGCATCATCGACCATGGTGACGACAAAGTTTCGTACGTTTGCGCTGCCTTTTGAACCTGAGTCTAAGACATACAGTTGACGATGTCGCTGACTTGGGAAAATCGAATGGTCCCGGCTGGGGTGAAGCATCGTCTTGGCAAGGCACTAGTCCGCGTGGGCGACAGGGGAGATCGGATTAACATCAACCTGATACTGCGGCCAGCATCTGTTATTCCCTCCTCCGTCTTGACTTTGTTTGCTACTACCTACAATCTCTCTCTCTGCCTCGTGTTGAACGAAAGGCTCATCTTTTCCCTCGTGCTATTTCTAATCCCCGAATTTCTTCTAGAAGGCAAACGCTCGGCGTCTAGAGCTGTAGCTGCCCGCCCTCGGCCCCTTCCCTGAGCTCATACCTAGCTGTCCTTCCAACCAACCCTAGGTGGCCCTGCATTTCGCAGCTTCCCAGCAACATGGCTCAGAACAACATGAACAATCTTACCACACTCATAAAGAGGTTGGTACCCTCTTTCCTCAATCTCGCAACATCGAATCTGCATTAGACGCGACAATGTCGGATTCCAACAAGAACATTCAAGGCCGCACTGGCCCGGTTCCCGTCCAAGGAAATCTACTGACCACCGTCCTGCGCAGGCTTGAGGCGGCGACCTCGCGACTAGAGGACATTGCCTCAACCTCAGTTGGCTTCGATGTTACAGCCCCGGCTCCTGCCACGGCGCAGGCTCCTGGCGTAACCCCAGCAGGCCCCTCCTCCGCAGTGGCACCCAGCGCCCCGAAGGCTGCCGAGTCTTTGCCTGCATCGATCCAGGCATTCGACAATCTTTTGAACAATGAGCTCAAGACATGGTTGGATTTGAGCAGCAAGCTGGGGGATGTTGTGGATGGTCAGGTACGGTCTCATGATACGGTTCACTGGAATAGGCAGAGTATCTGACTTGGAACAGGCGAAAGCTGTACAACAAGCCTTCACGGCGCAAAGGCAATTCCTGCTTGTTGCGACCAAGGCAAAGAAGCCGGATATCTCCACCTGCATGGAAATCCTCAAAGATCTCCAGGCTGCCATGGAGAAAGTTGATGAGGTCCGACAGAACAACCGCGAAGCTAGTCTCAGGGATCCTCTCACCATGGTCACTGATGGTGTCGGGGCTTTGGGCTGGGTCACGGTCGAGGGTAGCCCGAAACCCCACGAGTACATCAAGGAATTGTTCGGCGGTGCTCAGATCTTCGGCAATAAGGTGCTGAAGGAATACAGAGACAAGTATGCAAGATTCAGTTGAGAGGTGCGGAAACCTAGGCTAACAACGACAGGCCCGACAAGACAAACGCCGAATGGGTCCAGGCTTACTACAAGCTCTTCAATGTCCTTGCCGACTACGCAAAGCAACACCATACTACTGCAGTTGCGTGGAACAAGGATGGAATCGATGCTAAGGAGGCGGCTCAGCAAGTAAAGAACGCATCTTCTGGGGCCCCGACTGGCAGTGTCCCACCTCCACCACCACCACCGCCGCCACCAGCAGGCGGTATTCCTCCACCTCCAGGTCCTCCCCCGCCACCAGGCCTTCCACCACCACCAGGTGCAGCACCCAAGCCTAAGTCTAAGGCTGCCCCTGATATGGGTGCAGTGTTTAGCGACTTGAACAAGGGCTCGGATGTCACAAAGGGACTGAAAAAGGTCGACGCTAGTCAAATGACGCACAAGAATCCGTCGCTGCGCGCAACTGCGCCAGTTCCAACCCGTAGCGACAGCTCTGGCTCCCTTCGCAGCAAGTCCCCTGCCCCCCCGGGCAAGAAACCCAAGCCTGAAAGCATGCGGACGAAGAAGCCACCAAAGAAGGAGCTCGATGGTAACAAGTGGATCATCGACAATTTTGACAGCCCTGGCGATGTTGTAGAGATTGAAGCTGAGATTCAGCACTCTATCCTCATTTCTCGCTGCAAGAACACAACAATCCGCATCAAGGGTAAG
Organism: Aaosphaeria arxii CBS 175.79; assembly: GCF_010015735.1. NCBI lineage: Eukaryota > Fungi > Ascomycota > Dothideomycetes > Pleosporales > Aaosphaeria > Aaosphaeria arxii. The sequence goes on from NW_022983484.1 coordinate 420,531, forward strand.
GCCAATGCTATCTCACTCGACAATTCATCCCGCGCCTCGCTCATCATCGACTCGCTCGTCTCCTCGGTCGATGTCATCAAATGTCCCAACTTCGCGCTGCAGGTACTCGGCTCGCTACCTACCGTTCTCCTAGATCAGGTTGACGGAGCCACTATTTACCTGTCTAAGGAATCCCTTAACACAGAGATCTTCACCAGCAAATCTTCCAGCGTGAACATAAACCTCCCAACCGACGATGACTACGTCGAGAACCCTGTCCCTGAACAATTCAGGAGTTACATCAAGGATGGCAAGCTGATTAGCGAGATCGTGGAGCACGCTGGTTAAAGTGATGATGCACGATATATTGTTGGATAAAAAGAGTAGCATGGCATTGGATGGAGTTCTTTACTTCCCACTTGAATCGCCGACGCCGATGTAGAAGCTATATTCATTCTGTTGTGGTTGCATACTTGCTGGCGCTGTACATCGTCGTTTGTATGTGTCTTCATGGAGTGCGCAGCACTTGTAGTAAGCTTGCTATGTATTTTGAGCTTGTGTGCACAATATACAAAGCATTTTGGAACTTGAGCCTTGTTTTTGATATATATTTGAACTTCAGATCCATTCTCCTGATCCATTTTCTTCTCCCGTTCTCATTTTGTCATCACCTAGTATGAAGAATCCATAAACAAAATGAGCCGATATTTTCCCCACCATTCTACGAGTATGCACTACGAGTATGCAGAAGTGTATGAGGGGTGTAACTGACGACAAGTTCAAGCTATGAGCCTCAATTCCTATCCCCTCCAATTTCAGAGCCTCGGTGCATCCATATGTCAGTGGCCTGATAACATCAAACTAAAATTTCGAATTGAATGTATCTAGGGTAGATACGATGTTCAGGATTCGCTTTGTGTATATGTACGTTTTGCGCTTTGTATCGCCAGATCGATTTGAAAGACGCTTCCCCCTGTCCCTAAATGTTCCTGAATTCAACCAACTCAATGCAACATCATGCGAATGATCCCTAACATCCTCCTTATGCAGTTCAGTCGATTTTAACGTTTACATCGATTGCACATACCGAACATCTTAGAGTCCGTTGCACTGTAGTTCGAAGTGTCAGTCACCTTCCAAAATTTCAATCACAAGGTACTTACAGCCAATGTCGGCGAAGGGCATCCGCCTTGGGCTCGGTAGTAGCAGGCCATCGCGGCTCCAAATTCGAACTCGCATTTCTATGTATACTTATTAGCGTTTGTTCCCGTGAACCGTATTATCCTTCCAATTTAGTCTCTGAGACCGAGGTCACCGATCACAATCTTCCCCTCGACACTCTTTCCTGTATGCCATTGTGCTATATCCCATCCAACAGACAAATGTATCTTACCTCCGCAGGCGTCAATTGATCAACAGGAATGATCGGCTTCGGGCATTCGCAGCTTAACTTGAAGGTCGGCGTTGGCTCCTTATGGGGGTTTTGGTGCCTCGTGGTAGTGGCATTTGGGGGTTCAGTTCCATTGTTCGTCGGCAGGGCAGGAATATCAGTGACTTGCGGTTGAGCCCAAGGGTAAGGCGAAGCAGCAACAGCGGCCGCGAAGGCCAGCACAACGACGGAGATGTGCATTGCGTCTGTAGTAGAATCCGTCCAGATACCGAAGTCTTAACCAAGATCCTCAATCCACACTTTCAATGTGATCGTCACAAGAAAGAAACCCTAAGTTACCAAGAAAAAGCGAGCAGGAACCTAAGAAAAGATTTCCAGAAACAAGGCCACGCCAAACACTATCTATCTATGTGCCTGCCATTGTGTCGCCGCCCGCCCAGGCATGGATAAATCACCAACCTCACTCACACTTCCCATTCAGCCTCTCGGCTCTCGTCCCCTCCCCTCCACACGCACGACAGCCCAGCCCATGTCCCTTCCCTTCCCGCAGAGATTTCAAGTCAAGAGAGACCAGAACGCCCGTGGTGCGTACGCACGATGCGCGTCCCTCATCTACCATATATAAACCCCATATAGTGCCCACCGGCACACCCCGTCCGCTTTGATTACCCGGGTAAAAAGGACTACCAGTACGGAAGGGGGAATTTCATCAACAGCTGCTGATGCTGATTGGCTGGGTGTCCGCTTATGGTAGGTGGCTAACGGTAAACGGCATGGTTTGTATGTATGCAGTGATATAGTCGAGACAATGAGCAGTCGAAGTCCAGAATGGTGTATAAAGTGCCATGGCGAAGTTTGTGAATGCGGGCTATGGGGAATCCAGGTACGGATTGCGTGTTTGCGTCGAGGCTTGACGACGTGCGAGTTACACGGCATGGGATTCGCAATTGTGTATCCGTGTGTCCGCTATTGGGATCGTGATGGCGTGGACGGGCCTTGTCGAGGAATTGATCTACCATATGGTTGCTATTCCTGGATTCACCAAGGCCTAGGTGTTGAGGAACTGTCAGCCTTGGTATCCGGCATCTGGTTTCTCCCGTGGCGACTGCCGAGATTGATGGGATTGATATGGAGATGGTCGACTATGGAGTGGTTGCGCAAAACACGACTGCGCAACTGTCTAAATGAGCCAGCTACGGAGTACCCGATCGGGCTATTCTAAGCAACTAGAAAATACACTGCTTTGCTCGAATAATGCTAGAGTATCTGTGAGTTTACATATTCAAAGAATCCGAGTCAAATTGGCTCTAATGAGAACGAGTCCGTCCTTGGGCAGATCATAGAGTTACTAACGTGTCTCTTTTCTTGCAGATTCGGTTCATACCATAAGATCATCAATTATCTTTCTCAAACTAGCAACAGAACTGTTGCCCGAAAGCATACCAACATCTCGATCTGCATCCAGTCATGCAAGACCCGAAAATAGTTGTGTATTGCCCGTCGTACATAAAAGTCAACTTCTAAGTAGTACCCTTCAGAGTCACCCGTGGAAACGAAACGCGCAAGACCTCAATATTTGAAATGACGACACTTCCACTTTCCCATGCACCACAAACAAAGACATTTCCTTGCGCCCAGCCGTCTGAGCTCAAAATCACAAAAATCCCTGCACTGTCGATATATGTCGATCGCAAAGAGCTGGGCTGCGGGTTTGGTAACTTGTGGAGACGTGTTTTGGCGCATCCATCTGCCGGGAGGTTGTCGTTCCGCGAGATAAGATCAGCGCTGAAACGTTTGCCCAGCCAAGAGATACCCCAAACATCTGGACAAAACAACTCAAGACTTCGAATTGTCTTGGTCATGGAAAGATTTGAATAGACGAAACAATGCATGCAATTGTTTGCGCGAAGGAAGGTGAGTATCCGAGATGTTTGCTGGGCTGTAGTCGTTTTAGGTGGTTTTCGCTTGTGGTGAAGAGGGAGATCCGAGGTGCGGTAACCGGTTGGATGTAGTTCAAGGATTCATATTATCGGGATTAGATCGTTGCCGAAGCCACAACGCGGTAGCCATGTTCTCAATACTTACAAACCGAAAGGAAGAGTATCAATGGTCCGCTGTGATTCAAAATCAAGACCGTCAATGGGTTAGGACCGCTGGGGTTGCACGTTTAGTAACCTTCAGGGTCCCCTAGACTCATGATACCTTTCAAGAGATAGTATTTGTCTTCCACGAGAACTTTATTCAACTGGACAGCACTTGTGCATCTATTGCATCCTTGGGTAGCATCACATAGTCAATGAAGGCGTCAATCAGTAGGCCGGCGCCGGGGCAAGTTTCTAAAATAGAGAATCATATTGTATAAACAAAAGGGTATCTAATGTCGCACCGCTGGCTCAAACATCTTCGTCGGGCATGGCGTTGTCATTCGCCCATTTCTTGATGTCGTCAAAATTACGGCACACATGCTTCGATTCGTAGTCAGGCCATGGTCCCTCACTTTCGCGGCCAGGTATAGTGCGGAAGGTGAACACGTTGACGTCTGAGAGACACATAAGGTTCATTCGGAGAATCTCTATGCAATGATCTGGTAACGTTAGCATGCGCACTGTGAGATGCGGAGGAGAGACTGCATACCCAAATGCGCTCTGACTTTCTCAGGCTTGTCGTTGGTGTCCGACCACCAGAGCTTGGTGTAGTACTCTGGGTAAGTCGACATGCGAAGCAAGTTCAAGCAATGAAGCTGATGGAAGACTTCAAGACCGACACGATATCCGGTCTCTCCGGTCTTGGGGTCAGTGACCTTCAATGAATCCTCAGGCTTTTCAAGTTTAGGGAAGTCCTTCATCGAGACCATTTGGTCGGGCACTGCAACTGTCAGTTGAATTCTAATGGGCCGACGTAGAGAACTTACAATAGGCGATGTCCATCCAGGCGTTTTCGACTTCATCTGTGATACCGACGTATTTTGATGAATTGAGTGGGTTTGGCAGCTCAAACTTTGTTTGCGTGTATTCGACCATATGCATCGCAGGGGCTTTTCGAGATCAGCTTTGTATCCCCTAACTGTACTTCAAAGGTGTACTCACAGAATACTCCGAATTGTTCCATCAAGCTCGCGACATGATGCTGCGATGGCGACCGCTGTGTAAAGGCAACGCATATTAATGTCAAGGCGGAGACGACGAAGAGGAAGAGATTGAAAAAGGTGAGCCATATCATCCGCCTTCGGTTTCGATCGTCTTTCATATATTGGCTGTTGAGGAACGCTGTGCTCTCGTAGTCTCCTGATGAGCTGCTGTCATCGAAGTCAAGCTGTGTGGATTCGTGTTTCTCCATATCGACGATGTTTCTCTACAAATATGATGAACGATTTTGAAATTGTATAGTAAATGATAAATTAAACAGTGCCGCCCAGCGGAAGTACGAAGAGAATGAAGATGATAGTGGTCAACACTGAGGCAAGAATGCAAAGAGGCCCTCGACGAAAGTCGAACGAACAGAGCGGCAGAGCAAGAGCATTAGGAGGCCGTCCTGAGCGAAAGACAAACGTCTCATGCTCGCCTACGTTAGCCACGATGTTTCGAATGCGACTCCGTAGAGTGTATCATCTTGGAGTCGCACCTAGAAAGAGTGGGTGTGGCGCTTCCTCAGAATGGCTTTCTCCGGGCAACAATAGCCAGCAGAATCCCTGCGACGTGGAAAGCAAAACACGATTAAGCATTTTAAAGACGGGGCCGTCAAGCTGAGGACGGGAGGTGATTCGTGAACGGGGGCGCATACGGTTTCAAAGATGGCGCTAGATCAAAGCTTGATGATCTTGACATTTCCCACCAACGTTTCGGCTTGGCGATCTAACACCCAGCCATCGGACAAGGGGCAGAGACGGTACTTGACGCTCTGGTGGCACGTTCGCGATCGCGTCGACTTTCTCTCTGTCTAGGATTCCGTGTTTCTGAATCCTGCTGCTCGGTAGCCTCCCCGCAACCCGTGTAGAGGCATTTAGGTCTTGGCCCAAAAGACGATAGCCAACAGCCGTCATATCCGTGGGTCGTTTCACAATGTCCTGCATGCTCGGAGTTCTTCCCAAGCCCTGGTATTTGGATGGCATACCATTGGTTGATGGCTTCGATTTATGCTGTCACCGTCTGGATTGCTCCATTCAGAAGCGAGGAAGTTCGCTTTCGGTTCTGTCTGATTATTGAAGCGAAGGATACCTATTTGGTTCGACCATGGGCTTCGTCTAACCAATGTCAGCTGGCATAATGAGCATTGGAAACCTAACCTCCCTGTCAACATGAGGATCCGTCTGTCCCTCACAATGTGACATTGCCGGGGCTAGTGTCATGGGCCGTAGAGACGTTTTGCGAGTCTCTGCCTCCGCGGCCCTTTCGCCGCTCTCCGTGCCTATCCACTCTGGTGTTCCAGGAGCTAAGCATTGTCCAATTGATTGGTTTCCAGGGGCGGTTACGGTGAGGAAGTGGTGGAAGAAGGCATCGATATAAATGTCTGAATAGGTTCCATCAGGCCATCTCCAGTCCACTGCTCACCTTCTCAAACATTCTCAACCTTCTCCAATTCCCTCAATCCTTCTCTTCATCGGTGGCCGGACCATCTTTCATTCTTTCTAACCTTTTTTGAACTTTATCGTCTTTTCATTCGAGCTAGTCTCTATTCACATCGTATTCATACAATCACCATGAGGTTCATCACTCTCCTTCCCATTCTCGCACTTGGCGCTTCCGCCGCTGCCTACGTTGTCCCGGACACATCGGCAGAGAACGCTGTCCAGGCTCGTAACTCCGTAAGTACCTCGAGTACATCTCTACAATCTTTACTAACCCCATTTCAGGGTGCTGTGCACGCTTTTGGAGTACTTAATTCCCGTACCGCACTCCCAGAGCCCCATCACAAGGGTCGTGGAAAGAAGAACAACAACAAGCGAGAGGACGACACTGGTGATGATCTTGATCACTCTATTGACAAGCGCCACCACAAGGGTCGTGGCAAGAAGAACAACAACAAGCGTGAAGAGGACGATGAGGAGGACCTTGACCTTGACCACGCTATTGAGCGCCGCCATCACAAGGGCCGCGGCAAGAAGAACAACAACAAGCGTGAAGAGGATGACGAGGAAGACCTTGATCTAGACCACTCTCTTGACAAGCGCCACCACAAGGGCCGCGGCAAGAAGAACAACAACAAGCGCGAAGAGGATGATGAGGAAGACCTTGACCTTGACCACGCCATTGAGCGACGCCATCACAAGGGTCGCGGCAAGAAGAACAACAACAAGCGTGAAGAGGACGACGAGGAGGACCACGCTATTGAGCGACGCCACCACAAGGGCCGCGGCAAGAAGAACAATAACAAGCGTGAAGAGGACGATGAGGAGGACCTCGACCTTGATCACGGTATCGAGCGACGCCATCACAAGGGCCGTGGCAAGAAGAACAACAACAAGCGCGATGAGAGTGTCGAGAGCGTCGAGAAGAGGCACCACAAGGGTCGTGGCAAGAAGAACAACAACTAGATAATTATCTCCGCCAGGCAATCAACACACGGTGTATTCACCCTTGGATGCCCGGAATGTTGCAAGCGAGTGGCAGCCTTCGACCACATCTCCTACTTTTACTTGTTGTTTGTTATTCTTGTATCTAGCACGAAGGTTATTAAGAAGTCGCCGTAGAGATCGGATTTGGGAACGAGAATGGAATTGAATGTTTGAGAATAATAATTGCTTTGACTCCATTATAGTGATGAGGTTTTCTAGTTGTGCGGTGATGCTTCCTGCCACTTATTGAACGTTCGTTCACGTGCGGACACGTGGCACGGTGTCGCACTGAATGCTGATTGTATATGCCAAGTGAAGATCATTAATGGACCTAGAGATCTGAAGTATAATAACTGCTTGATTGTATTGAAATGCTGACTTTCATAGACCATAAGGTAATTGTACTGGTTACAAGTTTGCAAAACTATCTCGTTAACGGTGCTGCGCAGAAATCAGCGCCACCCGTGGGAGGTATTGACAACGATGTCCGTAAAGAGAATTGTCTTTGCTAAAGTAATGCGTTATGCTATGTTCGTTTCTCCGACTTAGAGAATATACTACTGGACTCCTGCTGTCATCGTCAAAGAGATGTACGGCTACGACTTCAGCACACTGGCAACTTGCCTTTACATCATGTTAAAGGAATTGTATTAAATATTATCTATCATAGGGTCCTATCTGCTTACGAGGTTTTGAACCAATTCGCCAATCCTCCTTTGTGTTGCTTTTGCTTCTTCGCTGCCGCTTCCTTCTCCTTTCCGGCCTTGTCTCTCTGCAATATCAGCATCAATAGATCGCCATCTCTCTTCCTCAACTCATGTTCAGTCATCAATCCTTTACCTCCATCAGCCGCCTCGTCTTTCTCATCCACCAATTCCTCCTTTCCATCTTCAACTCCCACCACCTTGATCAGCCGCTCAGTCTTCTTCATCAACCACTCCCTATGATCCAACCCATTCACCCAATGCTTCGGCAAATTCCCAAATCCAAGATACGCACCAAGCAGACCGCCCGCGACCGTAGCATTAGTATCCGCGTCTCCACCCCTCAGCACCAACTCCGTGATTCTCTCCTCAAAGACATCATCCCGCCCCATGAACCGCTTCTCAACCTCCCTCATCGCCATCCTCAACGACAAAACCGCCGACCCCAAACACTTATACACATACCCCATAGTCTTCCTATCATCAATCTCCAACACCTCAAACCCCTCCGCATACACATACTTCTCAAACTCCCCGCGATCAAGCGCAACCGCATCGCCCTCCCCACCCCCTGGCCCCATATCCTCCCCAACAACCCCCAACGCCGACGTAACACCCTCCCTAGGCCCATTCACAAACGCATAGCACCGCTCAATCGCCGCATCGACATCCCTCTCGCTCCTAACCTCGCACCTCAGAAGCCCCCTGACAAGCACCACGAGAATACAACAGCAGACAACACATCGCGGATCAACATGCGTCGTGCCGCCCACCCTCCCCGCCAACCTCACCGTCTCCTCCTCGCTCAACCCCACCCCGATGACGCCGAGCGGGTGCGAGCGCATGAGACTCCCATTCGGCGCGACTCTGCGCCCCGTCTTGAGCCACTGGTTCGTCGCGACGCCGACGGGGTTGCCGAGGTAGTGCGGGTCCAGGACGACGGAGCCGACGAGCGAGCCGATGCCACATGGTGGGCGTCCCAGCGCGAGGAGGCCCTGCGAAATCCAGATCTTGAGGCGCGAGGCGAAGTCTGAGGCGAGATGGTCGGCCAGGTGGTCGGGTTGGGAGCGGTTGTGGAGGTAGGAGAGGATGATGAGGAGGGATTGGTCGGTGTCGTCTGTCCAGCAGCGGGGGTCGAAGCGATCTGTTAATTGAATCAGTAGTTGTTTTTGTTTTATATACTGTTGGTTTCTCGCTTTGAATGGCATGCTATAGGGGATTCATCTCACTTCTGTGACTATCGTTCACCGCCTCCGTGACCCCCGGCTCTGCGAGCCTGAACTTGAACTCCCCAATCTTTCCATAGACTCTTTCACATGCGGCTTGCGGGAGGAACTCAGTGTACAAGCCGATCGTGTCGCCGAGGGCCGAGCCGACGATGCAGCCGTAGATTCTGTCAACTACGGATTCTCGGATGAAAGGGTGGTCGGATAGGAAGGCTAGGAGGGATGGCTCTGAGGTATTGTCGGCTGTGGCTTGTGGTTGTGGTGTTGATGAGAGGGGGTTTGTTGTTGTGGGAGAAGGTACGTGGACGAAGTCGTCCTGGGGGGTAGCCATGATGAGGGTGATGGACAACCAATTGTCAATGTTTAAGGGAATTGAAGCGGATACAACCTTTTCAGAGTCCAAAATCCAAAGTTAAGAATTCACGATAAGAATAATAATAATTCTATGCGCAGACCAAGAACAACCAATTCCAAGTCCTGGCTACCTTCAAAAAAAAAGAAGATGTTCAGCCGCAAGCCAAAGTCAGGCGCAGCAAGCAACCTCATAAACCCAACCCCAAAGTCGTAGCCTTGGTATCGCCCATAGCCTCAGGCTAACAACCACCCCATTCCCCGCTCGCAGGCAAACATAAAATCGCACATCAAGCCACAGTGGCATCTTTTCCAGCATACCCGCCCAGAAAGAAAAAAGCACGGATTCTTCATCTTTGTGCATAGTTACTGTGTACGGATTGGACAATTCAAGGCATCTACCATTTGTTCAACCTGTCTGGGACGATTGTCCACGCGCTAACGCCCGATTTAGACTATCGACGGGTTTCACCACGCGAATACGAAGCCCTACCGACAGCTTTTGTCGGTGCCTGGTGGTTAGGCTTCCTTTTAATGGATCTCTTCTCTTCTGTCGCGAGTGTTTTTTCTTGAGGCAATGTGGCTGTGCTTGGTTGCGGTTTTTTTACAAAAGTGGACTTGGATGTGTAGGCAACAATGAATGGATGGGACAGTTGTTAAGAACATAGCGACATTATGTTTCTCCAGGAGTTTATGGACCGACCAGAGCCTAACCGAATTAGTGAGTGTTTGTACAATCTTTATAGTCGAAGAATCGCTATGGTGGGATATGCTGTTCTGTATGACATAGAGCAAACATCGATTTCCAAAAACGATACATAGCAAGCGTTTGTTAGTCTAGGAATGGAACAATGCACAAACAAGTCCTACAAACATTTCAACCTCCAGGACTACACTTTCCAGCAAAGGCGATACTATTTGTCTTGCACGTACCCACCCTTCACGCAGAGACCGTACATGCAAACATAACTAACATAGCAACCCTCAACCTTAAAGATTCCACTACCTTCCGATCAAGCATGTACAGTGCGCATACATAAAATCCATCAGGTACACGGACGGACCATGACATCATTTCAGCCAACAAAACAAATCATGCCTCTTCTTTCCACAAGTTATCTAGATACGCTATATCTAAAACCTCCACGATTCACACAATTACACGCAATCATCACACTTCTCCCTCCCCTTCCCCTAACCCCTAACCAAAAACCCCTTTCATGAGAACGCTTTTGCACATAAGACCTCAAATCCTCGCATCAAAAAAAAAATCTAGCTACATTCTATCTTCTCCTACTCAACCCATCACAACCCCAAAAAAGAAAACCGTTGAGAAAGACAAAGCACCCAAAACACCGGAAATCCCAAACAAGTACATAACCCCGTCGCCCCGTCGCCTCCTCGCCTTGTTCATTTCTCCTCTTCCCTTTCCTCCATCGTGGATGTTCCATCGCGGAGGTTGTTCGGTTGTTCGATGTATGGTATATATATCCTCACTCCGCCCTGCCCCCGAACCGTTCCATAGTCGCAGGACCAAAGGGTTGAGAGTGAGAATGGGAAGATACAACGAGGAAGGATGTTCAAAAGTCGCCACCGAACCTCGAACCTCAGCTGTTCAGACCGATGATAACAGCATACCGATACCGAACCCGACGACGAGGACAAGGACACCGGGAAACCCAACCCGAGCCATGTGCCGTCAAGAACCCATCACCACGGAGCGTTGAGACGAAAATCAATAAACGACATATCTTTCTTAATCTCTTATCTCTAGTAGTAGTCCCGCAGGCAAACCCAAAACCTCATACCGCATCTAGTACCATCAAAATTGCATATCAGAGTCAGACTTCAAAAATTAAGACCACACATGGAAAAAACCGATCGATCAGATACTTCAGCAAAAAAAAAACGTCATCGTTGGAATTAAAACTAAACAAAAAACATACGAACCACACGCAAGCCTCATTAAAAAAAGTCCCCTCCAGACCATAACCATAACCAAAACCAAATCAAACGAATCTTAAAGGGAAAAGGAAAAAGGAAATAGAAGTCAACGCCGCGGGTAGATCCATCCATAATTGTTTGATAACATAACACAAGGAAAGGGGGTATTTTGGTATCCGTGTATGATTGAAGAAGACCCTGATAAGAAACGATGGATATAATATTGGAACAAAAAAGAGTGGGAATAAAACCGACGACGCGGAAAAAGGAAGGGGAAAAAGAGCCCGAACAGAAATCCAAGAAATGCTGGGACGTGGGTTAAAGAGAGGGGAACCGTTTCTTGGTAAGGAAATAAGGGAATAATTGCGCCGATGGATGAGTGTAAAGTCGTCAGTCAGTGATGATGCGTGAATGATGCGCCGGAATTGAGCCAAGAGTAATGAAAGGCATGGAGGGGAGGGATGATAGGAAAAAGGTGTTGGTCTTGATGGAGGGGGTGTGAGGCAGTAACAGTAAGTGCTGATAAGAGGATGAAATGGATGATGTAGGAGGAGAAGGATGCGGCGGATGATGATGATGATGATGATGATGGTGATGAATGATGAAGAGTATACGGAGTATGGAGTAGACAAGTTGGGGATGGATGAGGTTGAGGATGCATGGGATATGGGATGGGCATGGAATGGTTGATGGTTGAGGGTTCATGGCTGCATCGCCTGATCCACTCAGCGTCCGCATGATCGCCCGGAGCGGTAGACTATGTCCACATCGGGTTAGACACATGGAAATGGTCTACACCCTCAATGAACAGATTAGGCACCGCTACTACGAGTGTCACCACCACCACCATCACCATCTCTTGAGAATAATTCCTGCAATCAGTCTGCCTTGCCAGAATCATCATCCGGTTCTCCTCAATTCATAACTGCTGCTCGGGTCGAGATCCCCGCTTGAGTTGCTGCTTGTCCATGACTCGTCTTTAATATCCACTGTCGTCGTCGTTATCGTAGTCGTAGCCGTAGCCGTAGTCGTAGTCGTCGTGGCTGTGGCTGTCATCCCGAGTTGGACCAAGCTGTTTAGTTTTCGTCCTCACCCTCATCATCATCATCACCATCTTTATACGCGGCTGGTCCCGTACGGCTGATACGGGTTGTCGTGCATGGGTTGCGTGGCCCCAGAGGTGTCGATGTAATTCCCATAATCCCACGACCCCCCGCGCCCTCCTGTCGGCATTCCTGTCGTGTACTGTGTTACTGGGTGATGGGGAGCTGCTCCCGCTCCCCACTGACTCATCGTCTGCCCTGTCGGGTCCCTCTGGGGAACCGGTATGCCATGCGCAGCTGATCCATCCAGTCCTGCTGATCCCCTCAGGTTCGGCGACACGCTCGTCGTCATGCTGGGTGTGTAGGCATTCGTCGCCGCTGAACTTGCCACAGATCGCGGCGATGCATGGCGATGCCCGTCTCCCGTCTGCGAGATGCCGACAGGGACATAAGCGGACGCACCCGCTCCTGGCAGCGAACCCGCGCCAGCTGTGGATGAATAGCTCGCTGTCTGCAAAGTGTCAGAATCGCCGCCATAGTAGAGAGTGACGGGTGGACTTACGTATTTGCTAATGATCTTCTTGAGCGCGTGGTTGAGTATCTTCCATGGGAACACCTTGACATCCTTCTCGATGTTGCGCGGCTTCGGGTTGGGAAAACCCATGATCACCTTGAAGAACTCCTCACTCTCTGGCTTTGCCTTGGAAACCGTAAGAGGACGGAAGCCTTCCAGGTTGCGTCGGATACGGTTCTTCTCTTCGACCGTGAATCGCACATTGACAAGCTGTTCTAAGAGATAGATCGTATCGACGCTGGTAATGAAGCACTCCTCCTTCTCTTCCCACAGGATGCAGCTCACGCAGATGCTTCGGGCGGGGCGTTCCTCCGGTGTCACAGGAGCAAACGTAGCCGTGATGGTGCTGCCAACCTGCGACCTCTCAAACTGTACGAGCCGTCGCTTCGCGTCGAATTCTTCTTGCGTCCAGTCTGTGCTCATCTTGTCCAGGTCACCATCGATCTCTAGCTTTGCTTTACTCGGCATCAAGTAGGGGTTGAATCCACTCTGACCCATGGGTCCGCCCCCAGGCTGGGGAAGTGTTGTCGCTCGAACAAGCGTAGGAGTCGGGAGCGAAGGGGAGGACATCATAGGTGCCCTAGAAGGAGTCTGTGGTGCAGGAATGGAAGCAGGACTGCGGCGTATCGGGCCTATGGAGGAATACGCACTGTAGTGCGACAGGCCGGGCGACATGGCTGGTGGCTTCATATCGTTCTGAGGCATGCTGATACCAGAAGGCACGGCGTATAAGCTCTTCTGAGGAAGCTGTGGCGTATAAGTTGCAGGCTTGTTCAGGTCGTATGCGTTGGAATAGCCATATGTGCCAGTGAGAGCAGCCTGCCCAGGGAGCGGAGATACCGAAGACGAAGGATATGCCCCAGATAGTGAACGGGGTTTCGCCTGCAGACGCATCGTATTTGCCCGTTTCGCCCCTTCGGAATAGTCTTGGGGCTCCCCAAATTCGGCAACAGAGAATTTCCGCTTCCGCCCGAGTTCTGGAGATGTCGCCGCCACCGACTGGTAGGTAAGCGTTGGAGACATGTCGGTAAATGTAAACTTTCCAGCTTCCTTCTCATGAATGACTAGGTCGTTCTTGTCCTCCACAAGGAGCTTGAGCGTCATCGTAGGATTCCATGAATTTGTCGAAGGAAATGGAGGGACGTCGAAACTGAGAGCATAGTTAAAGTAGCCATCCTCGTGGTCCAGCTTTTGCAGTTCTCCCGTGCATCTTTTAGCCGTAAACATGACAGTGAATTTGTATTGCTCTTTCGCGAGATCGTAAGTGGTTCGCAGATGGAGTAAAACCGAAGATCCAGCGGTGCCTTGGGATGGATGGACAACATTGGTTACTTCGAGCTCGTTGGTACTTTGGGGAGCGGGATGACGAGATCTTGCATCAATAAATGGAGATTCGGCCTGATAGCTGCTGGCCCCGCGTGACTCGTAGGACGAGGTCGAGATATAGGGCATTTCCACAGTTGTAGGCTCATGGGATAGCCGCGCAGGCGCATCGGTGTACTGCGAGGTGAATGAAGGCTGTGCGAGGCCTGGATAGCTCGGGGCCTGATTCGGTCTTGTGGCTGCGGCGTCTGGGAGGGTGGTCAGTCAGTCATGGCCTTTGGTGCTCGTTCAACCTCACGTGGGCTGTCAGGCCCCGGGACCATCCGACAAGGTTGTGGCATCTGCATCTGCCCTGCCCAACCCGTCGCATCAGATGGAACCGTATTCTACGACTACGGAAAATGTTACTCACCATACACGTATTGGTCCTGGTCCTTGCCGTAGCTGGACATGGACGACAGTTTGGCCGCAAATGCAGCAGTCAGAGGGCCGTTTCCGAGGCCTTGACTGTAGTGCGCCAAAAGCTGTTCGGACGACGCGAAATGGTCGCCTACGGCAAAGGACGCTCGGTCGCTATCAGGCTGTACAAATGAGCATGTTAGCAGGCAGACACTCTTGGATACGACTTGGTGAGGCAGTCAGGCAGACGGGACACGCTTGGTGGGGGGAAGAGGAAGAGGGTGCTTGTCCAAACTACAGGCAACAGAGGTTGCCTGGTCAGGCACGGAGGGGCGAAAATGGACTCAAACACCAATGAACACAATTGGGAAGAAAAGATTTCAACCTACGAGGGATAACGAACCTGATAGCTGCTGGATTCAACGACGCAGGCCAGCTTGACGGTGTTCGGGGGTTGCTGTGATCGAGCACAGGAGATGTGCTCGGGCTGTTACAGTGGCTGAGAGGGTCTGACGGGGCCGTAACAACATGCAAGGAACCCGTCAGATCAGGGGCAGAGAGATGGAAAAGAGAATGGAGAGACGAGTCTTGGTGGGATAGGCAGTCGTCGCAATGAGCATGCGGCTGGAGGTCTAGTGGTAAGGGGAAGCGAAGAGCTGTTTTGGTGGAGTTGCTAGTGACCAGAAGATGTGACAGGAGAGGTCTACCCAAAGACAGGCGATCGAAGTGCTCAGAAAGTGGATTCATCCGGGAGTCAGGGAGTCTTTGAATGTCTGTCTCCTCCCGATGTGTCCTGGTGGTCGCCTATCACAACGCAAGTTATGAAAACCTCCAAGCGACGGTTCCGGCAGGGAGAGGCTGGTTCTGAGTGGAGTGAACAATGTTGATTCAGAGCAAGTGCCAGTGACTGAAATGAGAGTGAGTGCTTGCTAAATGAGTTGTCGCATATCACGACCGCATTTTGACGTGCCAGAGAAAGGGTGGGGGAACGTACATAACAAACAAAGAGAGACAAGACATGGGTTTGAGGCTAGGCCAGTATGTTGGATGGATGGTTGGTGAGGTGTGATATTAGAGGTTGTTGATAGGGAGGGTAGAAGTTGGTTTTTCTAGCTTGGGCGAGGATATGCGGTAGGGGGGAAATGTGGGGAGAGAGAGAGCGAGCGAGCGAGCTATGAGGAGAAAGAGGAGCTACGGGTAGCTATATTGGAGCTATGACTGTGAACAGGGACAGGAGTTAATAGAGCGGCAGTGGTAGTGGTAGTAGCAGCATATGCAGTGGTAGCAGCGGCGGTAGAAGGCGAGGCATCAGAGCATCTGAGAGAGGGCAGAGGCGCCATCCGCCGGGGCGGCAGGATGCGGGATTGGCCCGGCTGGGATGACGACGAGCTGGTGGGAGTGTGCGAGCATGCAAGGAAAGTGGAGGTAGGACTTACTTCTGGAGACTCCTGGGGGGGAGGGATATGTCTCTTGGTGATTACCGGGCCCGTCAACCTGGTAGACTAGCAGAGCTGGCGGCGATGGTGGTAGGAGATGGGAACCAAGCACGCCCTCGGAAGACCGCCAATCTCACCGTTGAAGCACGACGTCGTGCAGTGCCTGACAGCTCAAAAAAGAGACACAGCTGGCAAAATCCGGCGGCAGGCTGCGGATCCCGTGCGTTGAGGCTCTGTCGGGGCCGAGGATGGCGCAGTGCTACGCAGTAAGCTCAGCCGGCACGCTCTGTTGTGAGTGGCCCTGTGGAGAGGAAAACAATGGTAGATCTAGAGAGACAAGGAAGTGATGCCTAGTACGAATGCAGAGGCGGGAGCCAGAGTCGGAGAGGAGCCTGTTGATTCCTGGATCGACCAAGGTTCCAGTGGATGGCCCAGAGACGACGGGAACAGCCAGGAGACGGGTGGATCGTAGCTAAGGGCGTCTGAGACCTCTGCAATAGCAAGGCGCGAGGATGGAAAGGGTCAGGAGTCTCAAGGCCAAAGCGCTGAGTCACAATCCGTGAGGCGTTCGATGTGGGGAATAGAGAGAAACAATAGAGAGGGGGTGAATAGTTGTGCAAGAGAAGAATGCAAACGGTGTTGTGTATCTTGTGTCGTGAACGGTAGGGGGTAAGATGAATGTCGAGGAGCAGCAGGTACGGGAATTTTTAGATAGATATGAGGCATGCAGTGAGCATTACTCTCGTAAGGTAGTCGGAGGGTGGTGGTGGAAATAGTAAGTAGAAGGATCGATTGCGGTAGTGGCGGTGGTCAACTGTGGCATAGAAAGCGGCGGTGCGTGATGACAGGGCAGGGCAAAAAGATATGATGCCAAAAAAGAATAGAGAGAGAGGAAAAGGGAAAGGAAGGCAAGATCATGCACCGGGCGCGGGCGGAGGTGACTATGGGAATGATATATGTGATGGGCCTAAGCTAGATGGCCGTGAGCATCAGCTGTGGTGGGAGATAGTGTATTACTACAACAGACAGCAATAGCAGCGGTAGCTATGGTAGTAATAGTAGTGGTAGAAGAAGGAGGAGCAGCACAAGCAGTTGCAGTAGCAGAAACAACGGCAACGGCAACGAAGGCGTCTATGGCCGGACCCACAGGAGGATCAGACGGAAGATTGTTTGTAGTAGAGGGGATGGGAAGGTAGACAGGCATAGAAGGAACATGGGGAGTAGCCGGGGGCGTGGTAGATGTGGCAGAGCCACAGTCAGTGCGGTGGATATGGAGATGGAGATGGAGAATGGTCAGGGACGTAAAGAAGTGGATAGGATAGTGGATTGGTAGGTAAGTGTTCAGGTGGGCTGCCTAGCTGGGAGAAAGCTGGACTTTCCAGCTAAAAGGGCTTGGGACCGAAAGACGAATTGGGAAATTATGGAAAGGGAGACAGAGAGAGAGGGAAGAGAAAGAAATGAGGTGAGCAGCGAGCATATGAACGTTTAGAGCGATTGATTGGACTGTAGGTACCAACATTGGGCTTGGTTAGTTGTGGTGGTAGTGGTAATTCCGAATTAGTGCAATATGTACATGTATGTACAGAGAGTATTACAGTATAGAATAGTACATAGTGCTGTAGTAGTAGTAGTTACAGTCGTACCTAATGAGCAGAAGAGGAGAATGAAACGAACGACCGAACGAGTGAATGGACGAAATGGACGAAATGGACGAATGGGAGGTGAGATTTGGCTACTCTTAGACCATCACCCAATCCGGGTTAGTCTATGATGCAGGGATGGTGAGTGCATCTATTCTGGGAGTGGCTTGCATCCCAACCTTAAATCTCCTGATCCCTGTCAGTCATCATCACCATCACCATCATCATCCATCCCATCCCATCCCATCCCATCCCATCCATTACCTCCCATCATCACCCATCCTCACCCATCACCCACCCCCATCCTAATCCCAATCCCATTCCCATCCCATCCTGTTCCATCCATACCTGTCCTGTCTAGTCCTGTCCACCCTGTTCACTCCATCCTCCGTCAAATCGCCTTTTGGCATTTGGCGAGCTTCTCTGATTTCTGTTAGGATCCCTCTCAACTTCTCCAAGGGTAAAGGCTCAAAGCCACCCCAAGCGCCCCATGCGTCCCCCGATCACCCCGGTAATCCCAGTACACCGTGATCCTACTCTCTTCCTGGCCCCCCATCCCTCTCAGCCATGACAGGACAGGGCATGGCAGGGCAGAGCCTTGTGCCCATCTCTGACTCTACCCACTCTGGAGTCAAAGAAGCAGTCCACTTTGCACCAAGTATGGAGTAGTATCATCAGATACTACGATCTACTACCATCATGGTGACGATGATGATCACCAATCACCACCTAACCTCACCTGTTCACTTCTCCATATATTTTCTCTCCATGACAAAACCCTCAGATCAGGCCCACGATCTTACGACCCACCAAGACTGACTGGCGTCATCCCTCTCTCTCTATTACTACTACTAATGCTACCGTTACTGCTACAGTTACTGCTACTAGACTTCCACCGTGGAGCACAGGGCGTGAGGCAGAGCGCGGCGTCTGTGGTCCGTGTTCTGTGGACTACTCTGTGATACTGCGGCGTTTGCTCTCGCGCCTCTCCCTCGCGATCCGGCCTCTGACCCAAACGAACATACCCCTTCATTCTGGGCAGTTGGTCACCTCCTCAGTTCGACCATTCAACACACGTTGAACGTTCTTCTTATGCAGTTGCGCATATGCACATATGCGCGTGCATACGTGCGTGCATTCGTGCGTGCGTGCGCCCACCGAGGGAGGAGATAATGGATGAGCGCGTGAGAAAACGAGTGTTCGAGAGTGCGCGCAATCGAATCGCATCGCACCGTATCGGGCAAAGCATCCTCCCGCTTCCCGGCTCATGAATTCCAATTCTTCCTGTTTACATGTAAGTAGTATGCACTGAGTACCGCTGCACTGTACACTCGCAGTATGGTGATCGTCGCAGGTGGCAGCGGGGACTTCGGTCGTCAGAGATATGGCCCAAGGCTAGGGTTAGGGCTGGGATCAGGGCCAGGTTCATAATCCGTGCAGCTCGCCGTTTGTTGCTCGCCGTTCGACCCTCGCCGACATTCCATTATTTCGACGAATCTGGTCGTTTTGTAATTTCCCAACTTCTATCCTCATTCAATCCTCATGTCACATTGTCTATGCACTTGAAATCAAGCTTTCCTTGACATTCAGCCGAAATGTCAGTCTTTGTTGCGTTTGTATTTGGCATGCACTTGGTTGTTTGGTTTGCACGTCCCTCCTGGAACGATCATGTCCGTCGAGTTGCTACCACTAATTAGGTAGAACATGATTGCTTGTGGCTCTATTACAATGGCATAGTGGGAATAATGGACCGATCGGGACTGGGAAAAGAAGTAACTAGATACTCTCACGGAGTACAATTACTGTTATACTACTTATTCGTCGTAATACCACCACTGCACCATTACAAAACACCACAAATTCCTATGGTACTAGACATATCCGGTTCACATCAACTCGACTGGAGAGCTCCGAATCGGCCATTCACGCACCAAACAAGGCCCCTTCCATCTTGAAACCATGAATCAATCTACTCCGATTGCTCCCAATCCCACTCCTCTTCCTCGATCCCTTGGCCCCATCAGAATCCCACTCAAAGGTTGACTAGAACAAACGCCTGATCCCTCCCTAAGCGCCCACAGATTGATTACTGCGACTCCTTCTGCCGACCCTGCCGTCCCTCCGATATAACATCAGACGAAAGGCCAACGCATAAAAGTTTCCCAACCCAACGGCGTTGTTCACAGCAACCCCCGTCACACCCACCCTATTGACCCGATCCATCCCTCATCCCTCCATTCAGCAAGCGGGAACGGCACAACATCGCCCTGCTGCACTCCACCTGCCGGGCATAACAGCGAGCGCGTCGTCGCAAAACAGGTAATTTGTGAATTTTGGATGAAAAAAGGCGCAAGCACGTTGGACGGTCAACAAGCCAGCCGTCCCATGACAAATTAACCCACAATAGCCCCCAGGCGGCGAAGGCGAACGCCGCGAGGATACATACGGCTGGCTATGTGTGTAGGTAGCTATTCCAGCTGGGCTAACTAGTTAGCTCTGCCAGGTGTACGGCGTAGGCGACCGTTGGGCTGTCGCTTGTGTGGATTCTTATGCGCCTGCCCAAAGAGAGACAGAATGAGAGACGGGAGGATAATTAACTGCATTTGCCATATGCCTTGCTTTGCCTTAGTGGTCATTGGTATGCTTTGGTTGCGATCTAGTTGGACTGGCCGGCTGGCTCCCTTGCGCGGCTAATGCGTGAGCTTACTATCTTGTGATGACGAGGACGCGATGATGCCGACGGGACGCCCGGCCGACTTTGATGATGGCATCCGAAAAGATTTGGATGTATTCTTAGAAAAAGCTGATGCTATGCCGCGCTGTGCTGTGCTGCGCTCTATCTCGCGGAATAGGTGGTTGCCGATTTCCCTGATTGGAGTTGGCGGCGGCTTGTTTGCGGCTGTGTAGAGCTGTGGAGAGCAACTAAAGTGTTGGAGCTGTCGAGTAGTGGAGGTGAATGTGGATGTGGATGTTATAGAGATGAATAGTATTACGAGTAGTCGGATATCCAACTTGTGGAGAGAGTGCATGTCTATGTCCATGTGTGAGTTGTTAATTACTGTATGATACGTTCCAATCAGGAAGAATTAACACCCTCCCAATTCACTCCCTCGAATCGGCCTTTTGCTTCTTCCGGTCTTTTTTCCTTTTCTTCCTCATCCCCATCCTCATCCACTTCCTACATCTCCTAACACCTATTACACTATTCTCTTCATCCTCACTACGAAAACTAATTTCATATCTCTTCCAATTGTTCTTCGCCATTCATTGCCTTGCTTACTCTCTTACGCTCCCTCCCATTCTTTGTCCCCACCACCACCATTACCCTCCCTCTGCTTACCCTCTCCTCTTCCCATCCTATCGCTTCCGCCTGTTCCCTTTGTACCTAATCGGGCCCGATACGCCCATAATTCATCCATCCCTGGCAATTAGCAACACCACAGCCACACTCCTCCATTGCCTTTTTCTGTCCCGCTGTTCTTCCTCTTCCATTCTGCCTCGTCCCATGTATCTACAAACGATAATAGCATCATTACCGTTCTGTCCGAACCTTCCTATTCCATCCTTCCATTCATGCTACTCAACCCACTCCCCAGCAATTCCCGCTACCTCTGAGCTGTCTACATTTTCCCGCTCCCATAGAGCATTGGTTTCACAAGGTGCGATCCACGATCTTACTTACCAACAGCAGGCAGAACTGGACTAGAACCAACAGCAGGCACACCCGGCTGGCGTCCACTTGTATCGGCTATGTATGCAAATGCAGGCTTATGCAGGACCATCTACTGTACGTGCTGGGTATACGAGTACCATACGAGTACCATCCATACACATGCAATACCAAAAACTCAATCGTCGTCATGCCCGACCATATCGCCTGCAGCACACTTCAAACAGCCATCAGCCATAAGCCATCAGCCATCAGCATCCTTCTCCCTCACCCCCCATCCTCGGCCCTTTTGTCATTCGCCATTTGCTGCTCGTGCCGTCTGCGTCCCCGTTTCCGCCCCGACAGATCGGACAGATGAACTGCGTTGCGTTGCGTCGCGTTTCGTTTCGTTTCGTCGCTTTGCGTTGCCGGTGCCGTTGTATACCCTGTCTACGCTTGTGGCTCTCTACTCACCCTAGTCTTCGCCAATCTTCCTACAATGCTTCCACGGATGCTCCTTGACAATGGCTCCTCCATTGTCAATCATCTCAAGCCAGCAATCCTTCCAACGTTCTCCGGCGGCTCGTGCCCTTTCAATCGCACCAGCAGGATTCCTGAACGTTGCGGAAACATAACATCAATGATCAATCTATCGTAATCCTTCACGTTTCGCTTTTCTTTTGGCTGTGTGTTCGCGGCCCAATCATCAATCGGCCTACTCGTAGCTGAGCTAGGATAGTCCCATCATCGTGAACGCTCGGCTGGGTTCGCACTCCTGATACGTTGTTTTGCGCATGGCACCAAAGGTCGCTGACCATCGCAAACATGAATTGATAGGCTACCATCCGGACTGCAGCTCGCAAACGCATTCTCGGTCATCGTTCTCGCTGAACTTCTCGGTGCGCTGCCCGCTTGGATACCGGGCAGACGCCCGTTCAACGCAAACTAACAGCTGTCGTGATTTCCACTTTGGGATAATTGTGCTCTACATCGAAAAGACTTGCAATCCACACCCCTTGACCTCAACCTCGACTTTTACTGAACATGGCCCATCGCTCTCAGCTGCGGCTTCATATGTCGAAAGTGCTTCCAATGTCGCGCATGACTAGCCCTGGCGATGTTATCGCTAGGAGGAGATAGCCGCTCGTAGACTCAAGGCTCCAATGTTGGTGTACACACTGTATTGCTTTGCCAGGATATCTCCATTTCCACGCGGTTTGCACGCCATGGCCCCGGGTAACAGCTGAAACGTGCATGCGATGGATGTCAATCGCACAGAAAATTTGAACATCTGCAGCAACCCGTTCCAACAGGCGGCACACCTACCATGCCGTCGCCCTTTGGGCCGGGTGTCATATCAAGACTATGTTAACGACACGTCGACCCTAGAATGCAGAAGCGTGCTGCAATGCCGGGCAAGTGCTTCTCTCGCGGTCTGCACCTCGAGAGCAGATAGCTTCGTGCAACCTCCACCAGCAAAGGCGTCACTATGTCCTGAGCGAGCCCAACCCAATGCCCCTCCTTTGCGGTTACACATAACGAACTACCGTCTCCTTCAATCGTTACATATGCTACTCCCAAATAGAGAAAACCCACCTGCTCATCCTCCCTTCAGCTGCCGTAGTACCGAACCCTTTCTCCTTCGTACATACTCTTCAAGCCCAGCCAGCGCATCTAGTCGTGCATCTCACAGATCTGGTGCCGAAACTCTATCGCAGTCGCTTGCAAATCAGTCAAAACTTCCTTCCGCTAGCTTAGATGCGACTGCATTCCATCCAGTCCGGAAGAGAGCAGCCGCGGTTCTCGTCTACATTCTTGTCTCGGTTTCAACCGAGCGATTGCTTCCACAGGGTCTTCGGCTGGTAACTTAGCAGCTCGACCAGGTTCCTGGATTCTGCTCCATTGCGTGGTACAATGCCCTCAAGCTAGCCTCGAGCAAAGTAAGGGTGACGACCCGGCTACCAGGTCGACCTCAAGCCGCATCGGAATCTCCGCTGTGGGGCAAATCGAATTGGAGATCGTTCTACGACGAGACACACGTACACCATGGGCAGTCTGCATGCGCTTATCGCGACCTTTGGGCGGTAAGGCTTCACTGCTGCCATTTGGATCGTCCGCCTCGAAAACCCAGGAAACCCAGGGCCCACCGACGACGACGACGACCATCACTACCACCACCACATGACCAATGGCAACACCTGTGCATCGAACTATGGCCTAGTCAAGCCCATCGCCACCTACAACGTCGGCATCAGCGCGCGCGAGCAAGCTATACCAGCTTCGAGGCTGTTAATCACCGGCGTGCGACACTTTCGCCGTTCGTTGTCGTATCACCGTTCGAAGCAGCCCTCCGCACTGGTAGATTATCCCTCGAGCGAGTAACCGGCGTCAAGTTTCATGTTCCCCTTACATTCCCGGATTTGCTTTCTTTTGCAGCATCGCCGTGCGACGTCTTCCCAGTAGACTTGTGTCTCCTGTTCAACTACCCAGGAACGCCTCCCACGTGACGGCAATATCCCTGGTATGCCATGGGACGACGTATGGTTGGACGGATGAACTTACTTGGTGTTCCTGGTAGGGCATTCCTAAGTACGCCATCGACTGAGTTCCAATATAAAACCTTCAAACCTTGATTAGGACAGCACATTACTGACGTGTTTCGGAGAAAAAGCAAAGAAGCACAGAAAAAGAAAGGGAAAGAGCAGCGACGAGGTATGCAGATGTGGTGCAATTGACTGCTCTTTCTTCATTCTCACAGGCAAGGAAGATCCGGACTGAAATGACTGAATGGCATATTATGTCTGTATCAAGCAATTCTCGGCAAGACTTCACTCTCACGAAGAATAATGCATTTGTAACGTTCGCCTCGTTACATTCAATCGCTCACTCGGCCGTCCGTACCGCACCGAAACACACACACATACTCCCATTGTTTATGTCTCATCCTCCCCATCCCATTTCCCCCTTTCCCTTAGCAATAACGGCCCAACGTACTCCACTCCACTCTACTCCGTACCTGCATCCTCCATCCCACAAACCCCAAGAAAACCAGTTTTTGCGCCCGTCAATGTCTCTCTCTTACGGCGCAATCTCGACGCGACGCAGACTCTGTGCCATCCATCCCCTTCCTCTCGCCCGCCTCCCTACCCCATGGGTGTGTGTGTCGCGGACGCCATTTCACGGGAGAGGGATGGGAGCACAGAGATTACGCAGGTGTCCGGTTTGCCCCTGGTCGTATCCCTGGGGTTGGGCGGTGGTTGCGTTTAGCCTTATGACGGGGGAGGGAGGTTGGGACGTGAGTGAGTGGGTAAGGTGGTGGTTCTTGACGGGTGTCTGCATTTCCTGCTTCTCTCTCTTGCGTTCAGGTACGCCGCCTGGATTCGCGATTTCTTCTTTACCCCCATCATCATTGAAGAAGGTGTTCGATGGCTCGCGCAAGGCTAAGTTCAAATCTCCAACCTCTGCTATTTTTCTTTCCATCCTTCCATCACACATCTCAGACTAACGTTAACTACCTAGGTAGGTAAACAGTATCATTCCAAATTCTCAAGCAAGAACCCCCTCGACTTCTATACATCCTTTTGTTCCCACTCACCCACCACCCCACGCACTGCAGTAACTTACATACATCCATCGTCCTCCAAACCCCTCCAGACCCCAATTCTCAACATGAGAAATCAGGTGTAATAATTGCAATATTGCAAAGTAGACGCATTCAGTCATTACACACAGCCTTACCCATTGTAGGAACCCACCAACTTATAGAGAGACAAAGAAGGCACAGACTCAGCGTGAATATCACGCAACCCCAACCTACCATCCTCATCTTATTTCCCTAGTAGAGATTGAGATAAAAAAGGGCGCTCGAAGTTGAGACACGACCGTTCTCGCAGTTAAGACGTAACATCAAAGATAAATTCCTAGTCCATCGCTAGATCCAAACTTCTATATCTCATGGTACTCCACACGAGTGTAAAAACAGATAGGAGCACCGGGAAATTAGATAAGGCCTTTGTTGTTCATATACCGTACATGCTATTTATGATTTATCTCACAAAAGAAACACTTCGTTGCTACTTTTGCTACTTCCCCTCTCCTCTTTGCACTCATCTCATGCCCTCCAGCGCAGACCTGCTCCTACTCACCGCAAATAACCCCCAAAACCCCAGCCACCATTCAAGCTCCCGTCGCAGCCAAACAAGCACTTCCACAACCTACATCATCCTCGTCCTCAGTCCATCCGCCTACTCCCACACAAACGACAGCATCCACACATGTATGTAGCCCTCTCACCCCGAAGTATCTATACCTTAAGGAACACGAGTAAGATGACAGTACATTAGATGGAATGAAACGTTCTGACATCGAATAGTTCGTGTGCTTTCTTACGTTCAATTCGTACATCAAGATGTATGATAGTTTAGGCGGAGGTCGTACTAATCTCATTTTAAGAATGGGAGGGTGGAGGAGGGAGGGTGGAGGAGGGAGGGGGAGAAGGTTGTGGACGCGTCTTGTACAGAACGTTGAGTAGGGAAGTTCAGATACGTCACGTTGTGAACTTCCGATGAGTGACAACCAAGAGGAGTTTGTTAGGATGGTCTCAGAGAAAGAGTGCTTATATGAAGTTGTGAGAGCCTAGAAATCGTACGAGTGATGCTGGCATTTGATGTTGTGAAACTTCTCATCTTCGCATTCGAGCAAATTCATCTTGCGATATGATCGAAGATTCACCATCCACCCTTTCTCCGCCAGCAATACTATAAAGCATAGCTTTTGTCATTCGAGTCAAATTTCCCCCGGTTCTACACATCAGGAGTCGTGTTGACACATGACAACGAGATGGCACACCACAGTTCCTAAACTTCATGATTTCGAGTCTTCTACGTAGGGGTCTGAACTTTTTATGTCTGCTCGTTCAGACGGGTGTATTTCGTTAGGAATTAGTAGGAACTGATACAGCGTGTGTACATGTACCTACCTACCTATCACCGTCGAAATGACGGGGGTTGCAAAAAACGGAATTCGAATTGAAAGCATAAGTTTATTGAAGAGGAAAGCATCGTGGAACAGGAGAAGTAAAGAAAGTGACATCTTCTCTTTGAACATTCAATGGAGCGGTGTTTGATGCTTGAGAACTTCATTCCTCCCCTATATCACCATCATAATTATCAACGTGAGAAAAACGGAAAAACGAATTGCACCAAAGAACTCACACCACACGACAAAGCAACAAACACCTCGATATTAAAAGGTATATATTCATTCAAAACCCCGCCGTCCTACACCCTCCCTCCCCCATACCCCGCCCCATAATAGGATGTCCAAGGGGGGGGTGGGTGGTAGTAAGTGCAGTACGACAGGGCACCCTATATAAGAATGGTATAAAGTAACTATATCAATGAATCCAGCTAGCCACACGCACACATTGTGGATGGGTGAAGGCCCCGCAAGGTCGTGGCGCCATGCCTGGTCCATCATAAAAGAGCCGAAAGGAAAAAAAAGGGGGTATAACGAAAAGAATAAAACATCCCGCCACCGGTTCGAAGGGGAGGAAGGAGCCCCTCCGAACGTCGATTTTTCGTCGGTCGTGTCGTCTAGCCAGCGCTGGACTGAGAAAGGTGTTGGAAGGATAGGAGGAGGGGGTAGTAGGGGAGAAGGAAAGTGAGGACTAGAAAGCGACGCCAACTTCGCCGCTAACGCCGCGACCCGTCCGCTCCATCCCGCGAAGGACGTCGTAGTTGGGGCTCATGGGCGGTCTGAGGCCGAGCGTGACGAGCTCCGGCTCACCAGTGATCTGGTTGATGCTTCTGATGCTGTGGATGCTGCGGGAGGAAGGGAGTGCGGGCTCGATGTGGGCGGATGACTTGTCGAGGGTGAGGGGTGCAGGGATGCGGCGGGCTTTTCCTGGGCCGGCGAGGGCTTGGAGGGAGGCGGTGTGTCGTTGGAAGGACTGGGGCGCGTCTTTGGAGAGGTCGGGAGAGGTGTCGGGGGAGGGGGTTGGTCCGCGGGATAGGGCTGGGGTTGTTGGGCGTGTGGTGGAGGTCGAGAAGAGGGTTACCGTTGCGGTTTCGGTCGAGTCTTGTCGGGCATGAGTGAGGGTCTTCTCAGAGGCGGAGGTGGATGGACGGGTGGTTGGTGGGAGGGAGGGTCCGGTCGTGGAGGCTGGGGCGAGTTTGTAGAAGGGGGTGGAGAAGGTCGAGCGGGTTGATTTGGTGGACTTTGTGGATTTGGGTCGAGAGGCTGGGAGTGCGGATGGCCCGGCGAACGAGTGGATCTCAGTGGGAGAAGAGGTGAAGACGGATGTGGGCGTCGTGGGAATAGAGCGCTTGAGCCAGGTTGTAAATCGCTGAATTGGTGTAGATGGCGTGCCGCTCGGGGGAGTCACGGGGTTCGACGTCAGTGGGCCTCCTGAAGTGTTTGATGGAGGGACGAGACGAAGCTCCGTCTGGGGCCTTTCAGGGAGCGTCGGTAGGGGTTTGCTCGCGAATGGAGCAGAGAATGCGGAACCGATATCTGAAAGGGTCTCGCTGCGAACGTGCATAACGCGGGATGGGGCGAGTGCAGGTACGTGGGTTGACAGAGTGTGTCTCGTTGGGGGAGTAGGGAAAGTCGTGGACTGGACTTGCGATCGGTAGGCCGAGGCACGACGTTCCTCGACGATGGTGTTGAGTTCGCGAATAGCTTCGTCGATGTTGTCGGTCTTCACTCGTCGGAGAGAGCCTGGACGGGTAGCCACCGTGGAAGAAGTATTCGAACGAGAGCGTGCTGGGGAGGGGAATCGAGAGAGAAGGCGAGATGTGGAGGATTGTGAATGTGAGGTGTTTGAACGGCGGACGTTTCCGACACTGCCAATTGATTCCGGACGGCTGATTGCTGCTGGCTCCTCGGTCATGTATGGCAAGGTAGACAGCGCAACAGATACCGGTCGAGATGGGAATTGACTGTTCACGCTGGAGCGGCGGGAGCTAACTCCTGAGCCCACAGGTTTGCGTTGGATCGCCTGGTTCGACATCGATAGCTCTGAGGAGAAGGTATTGACACGAGAATCGCGTGGACGGACAAGAGCCTGAGCCGGCATCTCTGGAAGCGTATTCCATTCCTCCTCTGCGAAATCCGGCAACGGAGAGAGTCGACCATCAGGAAGATAGATGGATAGTTCAATGGGTCGGAAAGATCGTCGTCGGCGAACAGGCATGGGAGCATCATCAATCATGCTCTGGATATTCTCGAGACCCTCAACACCACCATAATGTCGGAAGTCCATTGGTCGTCCGATACTGGGCCTACTCTTCGAGTGCGACGCCCTCGGCCTGCTGAGCGTATGGACGCTCGCTCGGGACGACGCCCGCGTAGCAAAATCCCGACTGTTCGCGACCCATTGCGAGACATGGCGGCTCATAGATTGACTGGTAGAAGGTCGCGCAACTGTTGGCTCTGCTCGAGGTTGTGCCACTGTCTCTGGTTGGTCATAGCATATCCGCATCTCAGACTCTCCTGTTATCGCACTAATTAGCATGGATTCCGGAATTGGAATCGATAGTGGGGGTAATGTAGGAAATATTGGAAAGGAGGACGTCATGCAAGTGAGATGAGTCGGGTTGATTTAACCGTATTGAACAAGACAATAACCGAGATGGACTGCATCTCAACCGATAGGAACAGGAAAGGTATGGAGATCATCATCGACGACGACAAAAGAGAAGAAAGGAGGGATTGTTGAAGAGGAAAGATAGAGTAGAACAAAGGGAGATCGAATAAAAGAAAGGAAACTTGTAAAGAAAATGGACAGGACAGTGCAGTGATGACTGAGGGTGCATATCGTCTGGAGTAAGACAGGTCGCAAGACGACCAAAAGAATAGCAAATACGTACCATTTGCCCTCAAGGCAGCCCTACCCTCATCATTACTCTCCAGACTATCGCGACTGGATGCACAGCATCCAAAGTTTAGGACCAGCCATGACTTTGAGTTGGAGTTCGAGGTTGATCGAAAGGCCATAGTGACTTGCTTACCAGGCAAGCATCTCTTCCCTTTCCGTAAAAACCACGAACAGTTGAAGAACGCACAAGAGGACGAAAAAGAAGGAAGATGTCGAGATGACGACGGAGGAGAGAAGGAGAGAAGGGCGAAAGCGAAGAGGAAAAGAGAGGAAAGGCTGAAAGGAGCTAAGCCAAAGGTAATAAAAGAATGCCAGTCAGAAGAAAGGAACGAGGGGAGAAAAGATAGATAGACAGCAGGTCAAGAAAAGAATGAATAGAAGAGGCTACAGATGCGGGAACCTGCAGTAGCTAGGATGCAGGCCTATGAGAAGGTTGCAGGAAAATGGGAGCCAACCATTGGGAAGAATGGGAGGAAGGGCAAAGCAGCCAGACTGCTCAAACGGGCCTCGAATTCATGATATAAGATTGACGAACTGTGCTAGGGCAGAGGGTAAGCGCCCAATGGTAGGGTTCCGTGGCCATATCGAGGGTCTTGGGGAGTGAAAAGAGGCGTTTTGGGTGGGCGGAGACAAGGCGTGGACAGTGGATGGATATGGACAAGTTGTGGGGAGCATGGACCCACCGGCGCGAGGTTGTCAAGGCCCATGTAGTATGTACTGTGTAGAGGAGGAGTAAAAAGGAATGAGATTGGGGTTGAATGTCAAATGTCAGAATTAGATGTTGTTGCAATCTGTGCATTGATTGGCATCTGGTGGTCGTGGGAGTGTTGGCCCTTGGGGGTTGGTTGTATGGAAGAATGAGAGTAAGACGCCTCTGATTGGCCGTTCCATTGCTTGTCTACTCGGCTAGTGGACAAGACGCAGAACCGTAGGCGCCCGCTGTCATCCACTCAATCCATTCAACACCATTCAATACATCTCGAAGCGCTTCCTCCACCAAACAGTCGAAACCAATAATGCCTGCAATACTTTTCATGCCGTCTTCCAATAATCTCTCAAATGCTTCACTTCTCTTCCCGGGCTTGTGGCTGGCTTGTCGAGATAGGCCAGGCCTATTCATCCCACTTCCCCTCAGATGCCCTGTCAATCATTCATCCATCGATCGACCACGGCGCGAGGCCAAACCGCTTCAATCTTAGACGGGCTCAGCCCTTGAAAATCCGCACTGCACTGTAATCCGATTCCTTCGCCGCGAGCAAATGTTTTGCAGCTTGCTGAAACGGCCGCACGTTGTCTCTAACCTCAGCACTCTATCCCTGCCCCGTCCAATCGCATTGCGACTGCGCCTGTTTCTGCCTCTGACCCACGGCACGGTTGCCGTACCGCATTGCGTGTGCATTGCTTAACTTGGACGGGCAGATTGTTGACAGATGAGCTGGCACCAACCGGCCGGTCGCAGCAGCAGCTTTGCCAGATCGTTGAAGAACACGTCGGTCGCAGGCATGTTCTGATCTGTTCTTGCGGAGAGATTGGCAGGGACCTTGCGACGGCCTTGATTCGTAACGCAGCAGCGCAACGCAAAACAGCGCAACGGAGAGCCAGCGTTTTTCATGCAAATTATGCAAGACGCATGCATTGGCATAACGTTGCGGATTCGTGAATTGCACGGTTTCCGATTCTCGAATATCTCCATTTTCGTTTTTTGATCCTCACGCGAGCAAGAAGGTTTGGTGGCGTTCGTTGCTCTGTGAATTATGCTTATGTGATGGTACGGAGTAACTTGTTGCTTTGCGGGAGACATGTGAGCACTAGAACGTCGGCGAGTACATCGAAGTCATAGGCCGCCCGCAGTGTTCTCGTCAGCTCACGTAGGTACTTTTCTTTTGGAAGGTACCTAGCCTCCATGTCACGACGCCTTGGTGGCTAGCTGAGGCCGAAAAACATCAGTCTTGCGGAAATTGGAGGGAGGTAAGGTGTCGAATACGAATACGTTGACCACGTCAAGGTCGTAAAAAGATAAATGGTGACATAATCAGAGGAACAGAACAGAATGAGCAAAACAGTCGAATCATTGTATGTATGCACGTGTCCAGAAAAAGGGTATAGAACATGGTCGATCACCTCCCCCAATGATGCTGATCTGGAGTTTCGCGGCCGAAACAAAACCAAAATGAAAATGTCCAAACGAGTTCCTCCATCGTGGACTCCGCCTTGATGCTGACCCCCAAGCCCCCTTCGCCGCATCCATCGTTAGGCGTACTGCTGTTCAGTCGATGATTAATCTCCGGCGATGTCTTTCCTCACTCATCGCCCCACACGTTCCGTTCTTCTCTGAAGCTACCGTACTGTGGACCACTCTTTCGATTGCCTTCGGGTGAGAAATCTCGCCTTTCCCATTGCTGTGCTTCTTCTGAAACGTGGGGTTTGCGATCTTCTGGATTCTTATCTATATCCTCGTTGCCGCCAACCGCGAACGGCGCATCTAGATTATGCTCGCTTTCAGGGTTGTGAGCTTGGGGGGCATCGGGATCAAAACCCTCGCGGACCTCCTCATCCTGGCCCTCTTGGGGGTATGTGTGGCTATGATATGATGAGGAAAGAGAACAGGATCGACACTGAAAGGGCTGCAAACTTACACAAAATGTTTGGGTTGGACTTCGTTCCATCCAGGTCCGCCTTCTTTGCGCGCCCGGACTCGTTCCACCTCCTCCGCCTCACGATCTTCAACAACCAGATCGACTAGTTGGCTCTTGTCCGACTTGGCAGAGTTTGTCGATGACGAAGATTGCTGCCTTAACAGTTTGTTTGCAAGACCGCTACGCGATTTGGAGCTCGATGGTTCGCCGCTCTCGGAATCGCTCCTTTGCTTCCCTTTGTCGACATTCTCCTTGAGGTGCTGGATTTGACTCTTGCGCCGTCGCTTATTCTCCTTGGTAGGTTGCAACAGGTTGCGATTAGTTGACGCGGTGATTATGTTGGGATTTCTATACAATCGGTCCTCGAGTGATGCTCTGTGTGCTTCTATGACCGGATACTACTCTGGGGTTAGGACGCGAATATGCTCAAGATAAGTGTCGACTTACATTCCAATCTCCAAACTCTAGGGCGCGTGCACTATCAAACAGCCTTTCGTCGTCTGGATTGAGCTGTGGTTCGTCCTCCTCGTCAATCGCCCCGTACTTGGACGTATCGAGCGCCCGATGTGCTCCGGGACTCATTGTCCTGGCCCGACCGGAGCTCACTTTAGATAAAAGCGGCTCCTGCTCATGTTGGCCGGGTTTGGGAATCCAGTATTTCCCCTTTCCTCCTCTTTCATATCTCATTCCTTCCCTCATTCTGGCCGCGCGGGATGACGACTCTTCGTGTGCCAATACATTGTCATGCGCATCAAAGTAGCGGTACTCATAGTGCTTGCCTCCAAACGTATCCTTCGTGTCTTGGATGAGATCCTGGGGTCCAAAGGCATCGCGTAGAGCATATTTCACAGGCATGCGAGCTGCAGAAATTGTTTGATCGGCGTAATCGTGCCATGAGAAGGCATACCAATGCGCAAGCGAGAAAATAGGCATCTCAAAACAAATCAGTGCATCCTGGATGGCGGCAGCCAGATTGTCGGGTGTGTAACCAGGAACATCACCAGGAATGGCGCGCAGGAAGACAAGAATAGAAAGGAAGAATCCTTGCCAATACGAGGCAAAGATGATGCCCTTGATGCACAAGAATTTAGGCATAGGTCGGAAGGGCTTCAAGTCGTGCGACATGCACACCCAGAACATAGCGAGGGCGTACAGGCTAACGGTAATGCTCACATTATAGATGAGACCGCTCCAGAAGTATCCAGATGTGACGCCGATATAGCCCTCCTGATATGTACCCGTTGCCTTCATTATAATCGCGGCGACTGCGAGTATCGGTTTCATCCATGTATATTGCAAAATGCCGCGCTTGATCGCCAGGAACGTGTGTGGATCGGAGATGTCAACCTTTGGAAGGATGAGGTTCAGAGGCCAGAGATGCGAGACAGGAGCACGGCCCGTCATGAGGATAATCAGCGCGCGTTCGCCGCCAATGAAGTTGATCAACAGCTGGAAGAAGGTATAGATGGTAAAAGCCTATTTCAATGTTAGAGCCTGTGCTATCTTCGAATTAAAGACTTCCCCACCTCATAGACATCTCGAAAGGGGCCTATCCAGAAGGAAGCCTTCAGCGAAACAAGACTCGCCCATGAAGAAGCGGAGTAAATTGGGACCCTAATAGGCATTAACTTTAAGCCAGCACGCATATCCACAAAGCTCTACCACGTACATGAGCAATATGCGCACCACATATCTCTGCAGAAGGGGTTTCCTGTAGTTTTTGCTGCCGATGGGTAAGTACGTCGCGATGTCGGCGATATATAGCTTGGGGTTGCTCACGCTTGTAACCATACTGATCTAGTACCCAAGTCAGTACTATACACTTTCAACAGCGACGAGATAACGTACAGGATAGTGATCAAACTGGCAACAAGGGCAGCTACGCCAGCTAGGACGATTACTGCATGTGCAAATCGGTCTCCCGTGCCGCCAGGGGACGTTTGGGTGGAATGGAGGCTGCCTGTTGACATGATGGGCGGAGACGGAGTATGAAGAGGTAACAACAAATGACGGGCAGCTGGCCCCAGGAGAGAGTCCGAAAGAGAAGCTCGGTGGAAGAGCGGGGTTTCAACGAGCAACAGAGCCCATATCTCGAATATGTAGGACACAAAGACTCTGTAATCCTTTCAAAGAACGAAGCGTGGTGATTGTTGTTGAATCTAGGCAATGTAGGTACATTACATGACATGCACGTAACTGGTGGTCGTGAGCTGCGGAGACGAAAGCTCCGACCTCCGCGATTTGACCAGACGTCGTCCCAGACCTGATCCCTGTCACGCCTGTTTAGCCCTTGTGACGCTCGACATCCCGTGAACGCGCGCCTCATACAACAATTACAACGGTCCATTCAGTGTACACGCACATCACACATCAGACCCCCTACAACAATCTCGAGGAGGGAATCGACATAATAATACTACATACGTCCAACCTCGCGCCGCTGCCACTTTGGAATCCAGCATGCGCTCCTTCCGCTTTGGACCACCATGAACCGTAGCTGTATAGCTACCCTTCATTCTCCGCAGACATCATGGCGAATTCAATCGTTTCCGAGCCATTGAACCCACATACCGGCTTCAACTGGTTAGACACACAGATACACTCAATCGTCTACTACATGTACTGATATTGGATTAGGGTATTCCTGGTTGAAATGCTGATTTGTGGGATCCTGTAAGTACTGTCACCATTCTACTTGCGCATTCGCATTTGGCTCATGAGTTACTCAGTACAATCTTCTTTCTCTTCTACTTCAATCGGCTCTTTGCGACCTTTGTTTCCTACGGCATTCGAGCGTATACGTGGCACACATTCCATGCCTATATCGACATCCAAGCGTTACAATTCTCTTTATTGGGAGGTCGGTTGTTTTTCAAAGATATAAGATACCATGGTCACAACGAAACGATTTTAATCCATGGGGGATACATAACTTGGCAATATTGGACTCGAAGGGTGCGCGACGCCGAGATCTTCAATGAAGAATCACCTCCTGCATCCGAGGCTGGCGATGCCGCCTCTAGTACCAACAGAAGCCGATCAGACAGTAGACCCGGAAGTCGAGGCAGGACCGTAGACAGTGCCGAGGCGGGCGGAAAGCAGGCGCGGAAGAGGCTGCCATGTCGGATATCAATCAAAGTTTCTGGACTGGAGGCCTTCATGTACAACCGCACCCCAGCATACGATGGCATCATCGATGCTATGCAACGCAAAGCCAAAGCCGACAAACAGGACAAAGGCCATGACGACCTAGGGCCCGCCAATACCAAAGAGGGATCGTACGCAAGCTCTATCAAACCACACGAGGATCATCATAATAAGCTACGGAAATCCCAGCCTCCTGATCCTGGCGACATCCCAAGACCAGAGACCGATACCTCGGCGACTCCCAAAACCAAAAAGGATGATATCCCTGCTTTTCTGAAGATATTACCCATATACTTTGATTGCACCAAAGGTGCAGTCGTAATTGGAAACGAGCATACCAAGTCCGTCATCACCGCGCAGTTTGAAAAGGCAAGTGGCGAGTTCGATGCTGCCAGGAGTGGCCCCTTGGACGTGTATCAGCAAGTTTTCAATCTTCAGGTCACGAATACAGTTGTGCATATGAAGCCTAATCCCGATTTCAAAGCATCTCAATTGGAGACAGCCGAGCGGTTGAAGAAGGAACTTGATCCCGATTTCACGGACGATGAGATAGATGAAAAGCAGCAGACGGTGTCGAGAAAAGAACGTTGGCATTGGTCTGATCATTTCCCTCGAATACCGAAGCTGTCTGGGTTGTTTTCAAGTTCGAGTGACTCCATTCACACCCATACAAAGTCGAGGAAAAAGAGCATTGCCCCTCCGCAGTACGTTCAAGGGCAACGCCAATGGAAGGGTCTCTCTCGCTACCTTGATGAGAGCCTCAACGATGGGTACGGAGAATGGGATGGTGTGGAATATGGCTTGTCCTCCATGATCGCGGACTGTCCTTGTATAAATGTCAGCTTCTATTGGGATGTAGTTGGCCCTGTGCCCTCTGAGCTCGAGAACAGCTTGCACACGAGTCCGGAATTTGCAAAGGACATCAATGGGAGCATACCACCTGAATATGGTGTTGATGTCCAAGTGTATGGGGGGACCATCAACTACGGACCTTGGGCCGACCGCCATCGTGGGGTTTTTCAGAATATTTTCTTCCCGGGTGCCCACGTCGACGCCGTGCCAGCGGCTTCACTACTACCGGGCCAACTTCGTGCCCTCTCGAAATTCAAATTATATCTCTGCTTCGAGGAAGACACGGTTCTCCGCATCCCAGTCCGTGAGCCTTCTAAAGACTTGAAATGGAAAGGCAAAGCACACACGTTAGCTGGTCAGGGGAAGCAGGCCACTGAAAAGCCAAAAGCAAAGACCAAGTCTCGACGCAAATCATTTCGATTTAGGCAAGGGGAGAAGTCAACCTCAGGCGCCAATGTTCGACCCTTTGGGTGGATGGACATCAAAGTCTCACGTAACTCTTCCGTGAACTACTTCATGGACATGGTGGCATCACCAGACGGGTTTCACAATAAGCTTGCCGTTGATATCGTGAGCAGCGAAATATCTTCCAGCGTTAATCACGGGCTGTTGTGGCGCTCTGGTCCACTCGGGCTTGATTGCGACCTTTCGAATCCTCTCAGCTGGAATAGCTTACGCAAATGGATGTTCAACATTACCTGTCAAGACCTCGAGCTTTTCCTTCTCCGCGACCATCTTTTTCTCCTCACTGATCTTGTCGC
This sequence comes from Aaosphaeria arxii CBS 175.79, assembly GCF_010015735.1. Taxonomy (NCBI): domain Eukaryota; kingdom Fungi; phylum Ascomycota; class Dothideomycetes; order Pleosporales; genus Aaosphaeria; species Aaosphaeria arxii. The sequence continues at coordinate 457,015 of NW_022983484.1, forward strand.
AGATTGGGGATCGGGACCCGCCTCCGACTATTTCAACTTTGTACCGTTTCAGTACTTTTTGAATATCGACTTCAATCATTTCAAAATATACTTGAATACCAACGACTCAAACATCGTTAACAACCCGTCTGATCTTGACGACAACAATTTCGTCATGCTTCATGGGGAACGACTGCATGGAGATGTACTCATACCTCTTGACCGGTACAAGCCTTTACAGAACGAGATCCGATTCGACGTAAAAGGGAGGCATCTCGGATTAGAATTGTGTATGCCATCCAAAAACACACTCAAGACATTTGTTCCGTCCAAAAAAGTGGCCAGCCTTGGTGGATTAACTTTGAAAGGATCCCACACAATAATGACAGAGACTTCACCCATGAACACGGATAGACTCTTCATGGACATTCGTGGCGACCGTCTCACGTTGGAGCTATACGGCTGGCTTGTTAATCAATTCATGAAGATCAAAGACAATTACTTTGGCGACGACATGCACTTCAAAACCCTCGAAGAATTCCAAGGCCTTCCTAGTACAAATCTTGCGAATGATACTAGTACGCCCAATAGTCAGCCGAGCAAATTGTCGAATGACCTCGATGTCATTCTTTCTGTTTCTGCGGATAACAGCGCCGTCCTTCTACCTGCAAACCTTTACTCGTCAGAATGCAGTCTTCGTGCCGAACTACCCTTCGTGACCGCGGATCTTCGATTCACCAACTATTACATGGACCTTGCGGTAAATTTTAGCCCTATCAGCGTTTCACTGGGCACTTCCATTATCAGCGCGGGCATACCGAATGATACCAGTGGACGCACAGAAATCTATATTGACTCAATCGGAATTTTCGGACATCGCCTTTTCGGTCTTCCACCCACTGAGCCGACGTACGTTTGTAATTGGGACTTTGATGTTGGCAAGATATCGGGTGAATGTACCCCTGAATTCATACAGAAGGCTGCCGGGGTGGCCAGATCCTTTGCCTTCTCGTTCGACGACGACGAGAATTCACTCCATGTTGCTGATCCTCTGGTGATCCATGACGCTACTTTCCTGCGCTTGAAAACTCAAGATATCCATGTTTGGCTTCATATCGAATCGGAAGCTGTACTTGTCAGTACTGGGCACATAACCCTCGACTTCAACGATCTTGCAGGAAGCACGTTTTCTCAACGCCTAAGTGCCCTTGTCCCCAATCTCACTATTAGCTCTGTCGATGCACGGTCCGCTTCAAGACACAGGACGCCCAGTGGAGAGAAAAACATAGTCAAGACGCATGCATTCATGCAGACAACTCTGTCTCTAAACATGTTGAATCGGAAGATTGGCTTCACAGAGGAACGAAATAAGCAACAAGCTCATCTACAAGAACATGATCGACGAACGAACAGGGCACAGTTCATGTTTCACGAAAGCCCATCGTCACTCTACCCTCATGGCGACCGGCAACAAAATATTCGCCCTCCTGCAATGCCATATCCAGAGATACCTCATCCCGTCTTCCTGTTCCAGCCTGGACAAGTCGAAAATGGCTCTGTATCCTCTGGTAACTACTCTGAGACAATCTCTACACGAGGGCGACAAGGTCGTTCTGGTTCTGTAGGCGCAGCGTCCAAGGGTTCGTTCGCTGCGAGCATCAGATCGACTCGTCGGCGAAAACATGTAAGCCCTGCCGTTGTTTCAAGCGGAAGCGAGACACTGCTTGGCCGTTCCCCATCTCGTACAGCGAGAGTCAGACGCCCACAGGGCCTGCTATCCGATGAAGAGATTATCAGGCGGAATCTACCTCCCTCATCCGTGGCGTTGTCAAGTTCTCTTGCGGCCCCATACTTTCCTCTCGATCAAATCGATCCAGATTTGTCCGAGGTGCCATCTTTCCCTTCGGTCAAATCCCAAGTTGACAAAACGGACGCCGATGCTGTAGTGTTCAACGACGTCTCTTCCAGAAATTTAGACGAAAGTTTCAAACATACCAGTTTTCTTGTAAGTGCGGAGCCTGGCATTCGGATCCATTGCACCCCGGCAGCTGTCCGCTGCGTTTCGAACTTGATCGATATTGTCCAGCCCAGTCGCCCCGAGGATCTCCTAGATGACTTCCAGGTTACTGTTATGACCAAAATTCTTGATCACCAAAAGCGCCGCGAGGGCCATGGCAAATCTATCGAACTCAACGTGCGGATACCATTCGTCCATACTCGCTTTCAGAATGACTTCAGAGCTACATCAGAGACCACAGGGGGGACAGATCAATACGATCTCATCCTTAATCAGCTCAACCTTTCAGCCCGTATCAAGAGCTTGCAAGGAGAGCGGGCAGGAGAGAATACCACTTCCCTCCATACAACACTAGGCTCATTGGGACTTTCCATCACCGAACGAACTCCAAGTGGGCCAAAAGACGACGTGGCTGTGCAAGCTGAGATACGTGATGTTCTCGTTTGGATGCTAAGAGGCCGGGAAACGGCGGTTAACCTGACTTTCAGAGCGTTTGAAGTTGCGACAGCTAGCAGAAAGATCGAGTACCTGGCTTCGCTTATCCACCGCACCACAATACTTGGTGAAGAGCTTGCGGCCGATTTTGTCCACGTTAGCGAGCAACCCAAAGCTAGGCTTCAATACCTTGCGTGGTACCTAACACGTACACAAGAGCAGACAGAAGACGAGTATCCTGATGCTCCGTTCTTGACGAAGGCGTCGTACGCACTGCGCGCCGCCAGAGACCATCTACGTAGTCATGATTCATGGAAGATTATATCACGCTTCCGCTATATCTATCAATGTCTGCCAGTAAACGAAAAGGCACTCCTTCTACAGCGCTGTTCACAGCAGTCCGTCAGTTGCCCAGCCGGCTCCGAAGAGAAGGTCATTTCGTTATGGGACCAGTGGCGAACATGGGATCTAGCGCACGTCAAGAACAGTCTCGCTATGATTAAACTGTTTGGATCTGGCAACATGGACGGCCCTCCTTCTTCAACCATCCCAGTGTCCTTGGATATCAAGTCGCAAGATATCAAGTTCATCCTCGATCCCGGTCCAAAGCAGACGGAGGCTTCTCTGCATGTTTTGAGTGTCAACGTCGCTTTTATACCCCCACCAGCACCAACAGGCCTTATGCTCATGGGCACGGAGTCGCCAGTGACGTCCACTGTAGTCCAGGTCAACACCCGAGAGACCGCGATCCAGATCAGTTGGGAGATATGCGAGCTCCTGGAAATTTTGATCAAGATGTTTCAAAAGGAAAGTGTCACCTTCAAGAAGGGGGATATGGCCTGCGATCTTACAGGGGAACCACCACCGCCCAAGCCCCCCAAGATCACTGATTTCCATTTCGTGTACGTTTCCGATGTGACTAAAATCAGCCTGGACACAATCAATCTCCGTGGACTATCTACCGGGCGGCGTTTCCGACTCTCTGTAGCTGGGTCACAAAGTAGTCGCAAGGAAGACCCCGCCACGATCACAGTGATAACTAATCTCGAGAATGCTGTTCTCGAGCTCTTCTCCCGGTCGAAGGTGCTTCTGAAGTCGCAATTCGAATTCCCAAGTATCTACTTCGCTCATTGCGATCATGGAACTGGCAGCAGCATTCCCGACGAGATCAAGCTTCTCGCAGCCAGTCGAACAATCAAAGTTGCGGTTGAAGAAAATATCTTGGGCTTCCTCGAAGTCGCAGACAATGTTATGCGTGAAGAGGTGGCCTACGTTCATCGTCAAATCAAGGCGCTAGAGCATTCCTTCAAGAAGACAGATGACATGGTTCTATCAAACGCTCGAGTTGGACCGGCTCAACTTCCGAACATTACCCTCGCACTGTTCATGGACTTCTATACGGTGGACCTAGCCTTGTTACAATCCCTCACTTGGTCGATTCAGGGTGGGTCTGGTCGCATTTCCGTTGTGCCAAAGTTGAGCAGGAACGTAACTTTACGCGTTGATTATGATCTCGCGGCGCACACGCACCGAATGCTTAGTACCTCTCTCCAGAGTTCTAATGTGATCAGCTGCCTAGAACTGCCACCCTTGAATGGTCGCTTGACAGTTACGAATACCCAGACCGAAACTAGGATCGATGCGTCCGGCATCATTGAAACAGTTCGTCTGGAGGCTTCTGAAATTCAAGCAATAGTCTCAACCATCAATCAGCCAGAGATAGCTAATGTCATACACGCCATCAAGGACGACATTGCTATTCTGACAAATCATATCGAAGAGATCTTCCCGAAGACACCTCAAACTCCAATCATCAAAGAACCCAAGGCATCACAAACAATCCTCTTTGGCGTTGAAATGACTCTGTCTGGTCTCCATGTGATCGCCAATGCTCCGGGTCAACTTCCAGATTCACCGACCGCAAGTCTGAATGTTGGTTTCTCCTGCGTGCAAATCAAAGCTACAAATATCGGCTCCGACGGTACTATTTTGGTACTTCCTGAAGCTATCGCACAACTGTATAAGATTAACGTAGATCTTACTTTATCAGACTCGGAGGGTGTCCGCCGTTGTGGTAATGTCACAGTCGACGCTACACTTCAAGCAACAGCAGAAAATGAAGCGGGCTCACTTCGCAGAGCATACCGTGTCCGAAGCTCTGGCCTAGAAGTCAACATGTTTGCAGACACTGCCTCGGCCGTGGTAGACGTGCTGAATCATCTTCAGGATAAGATCAAAGATCTAGATCTATCCAAGGAAAAGAAGTACTTAAAGAGGCTACGGCATACGAAGAGTCGCGCACTACAGAAGCCGGCACCAGGTGACATGGTGCCCGAGAAAGATAATGACGTCCCTGATGCCCTATTTAATTCTTCTTACTCAGTAGAGCTTCTTGACATTCAGATCAGCTGGATTGTGGGAACATCAATACCGCCCTATGCCCGAACTGAGGCTGAAGACCTGGTTCTATCGTTTAGAAGAATTGACCTGTCCACTCGCAAGGGCGATGCCGCGCGTTTGATGATTGAGGATATGCAATTACAAATGGTCCCCATCAACAACGACAAGAAGATCCGGTCGCTAAGCTCGGCCCTCCTTCCAGAGATTGTCTTTAATGTCGCATATAGTTCTACTGTGGACACTCGCAAGATAGCTTTCCAGGCCGCTGGCAAATCTTTGGACCTTCGCTTGGATTCTCGCTTCATCTTGCCTGCCAATGTCATCGAACGTTCCATCGCACTTGCGGGCAAGAAGTTCCGCGCAGCATCTGCCAACTGGAAAATGACACCAACGACCAGCGGTGCCGAGCGCAAAAAGGTTTTCGGCAATAAAAGGCTCGCGTCACTTCTCGTCGACGCGAATTTCGCAGGTGCTGTTGTCCACATCAATGGCAGCGAGGTGCTGGCCCCTAAAGGCAGCAAAGAGAACCGCTCGCAACAGACAGGCAGGTACAGTCAGTTCGTTGGAGATGGCAGTAAAAGTAGCATGGCCCTGCGCGCTCCTGGCGTCGCACTTAAAGTTGAGTTCAAAGACGATGGCAATGATCCCTCTCTGAATGCCGAGTTGCGCGTTGATGGATCGAACAACACCCTCTACCCCACGGTCGTTCCTCTGATTATCGACATTTCGGATAGCATTAAACAAGTTGTCCGCGAAAAGGATGAAGAGACCCCGGAGGCAGAAGTCAAATCGGAGCAAGAGACGATCAAGCCGGCAGCGAAACTTCTAGAGGACGATAATATTATCACGGCCGATCCAAGTACCATTCTAGGAGGAACACGTCTTAATCTCGGTTTACGAATCTGCAAACAAGAATTCAGTCTTAGTTGCCAACCGATTGCGAGAGTTGCGGCCATAGCCAAGTTAGCCGACATTTATGTCACGATCAACAGCGTCAAATCGCAGGATCAAGGTCACTTCTTCGCGGTGTCGGCTGCATTCGAAAAGCTAGAGGCAACAGTTCAACATGTGTATTCACGAGAGTCTACGTTTGGTTTCGATGTCGAGTCGATCGTTCTCTCCCTCATGAACAGTAAGCACCTGAGTGGCACAAGCGGAATTTCTGCCATCCTCAAGATAAATCCAATGGCACTACAAGTCAACGCTCGCCAACTCCAAGACTTCCTGCTCTTCAGAGAGATTTGGTACCCACCAGAGATTCGCCAATCGTCCAAGCCGCCAACAGCTATTCCGAATCAAGAACCACAGGAGTACCTCATGCAACGTTACCAGCAAGTTACTGCTGCTACTGCCTTCCCATGGAATGCCAATATCGCCATTGCAGATGTGTCCGTCGAACTTGATCTTGGTCAGGCTATCGGCAAGACATCGCTGAACATCCACAACATGTGGGCATCGTCCAAGAAGAGCACAGATTGGGAACAAAATCTGTGCATAGGTGTTGAAAGGGTTGGGATTGAGAGTACAGGCAGAACGAGCGGGTTTGTTGAGCTCACCACAGTGAAAATACGCACATCGATCGGCTGGCCCAACCACACTCCGAATGCTAAGCAAACGCCTTTGGTTCAGGCATCACTGGGTTTTGGCCAGTTGCGCGCCAAAGCTGGCTTCGATTACCAGACCTTCATGATTGCGGATATTGCCAACTTCGACTTCCTCATGTACAACGTTCGGGAGAATACTAAAGGCGCAAGAGACCGGCTGGTGGCAATTCTTGATGGTGATCGGGTCCATGTGTTCTGTACTGCGACAAGCGCTGCGCAAGGTCTTGCTCTCTGGCAAGCCATCGAACGGCTTGTCCAGGAAAATCAGCAAGCGTACACACAGTCCCTCAAGGACGTCGAGAAATTCTTGCGCCGAAAGACCTCCACGACACCTTACAGCCGTTCACCCTCGCAGGCCATGATTGCGAGCAAGGCAAAGCAAGATGATGTCAAGACACCGATTTCATTGCACACAGACGTCGTTCTCACTCTTCGATCTATCAACATTGGCGTTTACCCGTCTACATTTGTCGACCCTCAAATATTCGTCCTGTTGGCCTCTGATGCCCAAGCACGCTTCGCTGTGGCGCTTGAATCAGGAAAGATTCACTCAGGGCTCGGCATGACCCTGGGACAACTCAGCGTTGCGCTATCGACTATCTCAGCGCCTAAGAAATCTATTTCCATCTCCGACCTTTCTGTGGATGACATCCTGGCGAATGCGCGCTCCGCGAAGGGAGGAACCATCTTGCGCGTCCCCAAACTGGTTGCTGGTATGCACACATGGCAGGTACCCCACAGTGACAAGATTGACTACATCTTCAAGAGCGCCTTGGAGGGCAAGGTGGACGTCGGGTGGAACTACAACCGAATATCCTACATCCGCAACATGTGGGCCAACCACTCTCGATCGCTCGCCTCCCGTCTCGGCAAGCCGCTCCCAGAGTCCAACATCAAGATTAGGCAGGCTAGCGCCTCACCTCAGCCAGACAAATCAGGCCCTTCTTCGTCCCCAGAGATGAACCCAGCCAAAACAGAGGGTCTAGCAACTGGACAAGAGAAAATCACGGCAGAGATCAATGTCCCGCAGAGCAGATACACGTACACGGCACTCGAGCCTCCTCTCATCGAGACACCGCAGCTTCGAGACATGGGCGAAGCGACCCCGCCGCTCGAGTGGATTGGTCTGCACAGAGATCGTTTGCCGAATGTCACCCACCAAATCGTCATCGTCACACTGCTTGAGGTGGCTAGGGAAGTCGAGGAGGCGTATGAGAGGATCTTGGGCAGTTCCTAAATCCTTCTCTCGTCCATTATTGTTCATTCGCTCTACAGAGCACAAGCTTTATTTCCTTTGCATTTCTGGGAACGGATTTTTCTATTCCAGTGTTTTATATTTGGCGCAGATGAAGAGAGAACTTGTACATACATACCCCTGACTTGACGTCACACACGATCGCATTTGCGAGGATTTGTTTATAGAAAAAGTTATATGTAATAAATAAGGACAAGATATTATTCAATTATTTCCCTGATCAATCGTGAGGCCAACTTCGGTGAGGCTGCTTCTTCCATTTGCCCCACTCGATTTCTCACGATAGACAATATTTAATATAACATCTTACGTTTGGCTAGATTTAACATTTCATGTCAGATTCCAATTAGACATGACAGCATTCTAAAGTATTCTTCAATTGATTCTACCGTGGTGTGGATTGTTGTGACTTTTTGATGTTTCTAAGTTGTGCATTTCAAAACATATAGAATGTGCACTTAGGTCTCAATCTTGGAAAAAAAAAAGTATGGAACACCACCTATTGAAGACCAACACCGTTTTACTATACAGCATCATGATCGCCTAGAGTATCTAACAACACCCTCAAGATTTCACCAATGTTGATTAAACCGTACGCAAAAATGCTCGCTCTCTGTATGTATCTGGATTCTGCATGTAGATACTTTGGTAGGAAGGGCACGCTAGTCGGGCACTAAGTATAACCAAACTCGTCTAAATTGGGTCCACTGAAGGTATCCACAACAACTTGAATCGCCCGTCTTCGTCTCTGTTGTGTATTGTTATAGACGGATTGGACGTGTTTAAAAGCTATGAGATAGGATGATGATAGGGCATGTTGTAGGAGTACTGAAATTTTTTGGATGATAAGGAGGATAATTGAGGTATGTTAATTACTTATATTAGGTACTTCGCTCGTATTTGTGTGCAGAGGTGTATTTGTCGACAAACACTCCAATATGATGAATGAATTCATGGAGATGATAGATATCCTATTGAATGGTGATTATTTGTTATGACATATTATTATTCAATTTATATGTTTGTTGGGCAGTACAAGTAATACTGCGTGACTGTGTAAGTGGGTGACGCGAGCTTGGTTTGCTCACATGACAACGTAAAGTGACCTTCGGCCCGGATTAGGCACTTGACCCAACACCGCCGTCTTCGCCCTTGGGTTCGCCTTCCACTTCCCAGCAAACGCGACGTTGGGACAAACTTTGGGACTCCTTGCGCGTTCCTTTTCTCAAACAGAACCGTCATTCAGACTCAATTGTTCTGAACGCTGTCTATTTTATATTCCTCTGATCCCAGCACATTTATCCCGTTTGTTGCCGCGCGTCCCCGTCGTCGCGCGCTGGTCCGACCCGCGTGTCGCCCCGACACGTCTTGCCTACAACTGCAATATACCTGGACCTGGACCTTGACCTACCTCGACTCGACCTCTCACCTTTTCCCATCCATCACGGTGCTAGGCAGCACAATTATTCCCACCATTCCTAGGAATCGCCCTCTCCAGGACACACGAAGCTGAGAGCTGTCTCATTCATTCAATGTTGAACGGCGGGCATGCATTGCCTGCGTCCTACCCCGCGATGAGCAGTAACGTCTCCCGCGCGTATTTCTTGATTCCCGCCACTGACCAGGCATTGCTTCACAGACAACTTCGGCATCCCCCACCCTGCTGACATTCACAATCTCTACAAGCGCGAGCTCCCAGCTTCTCAGGAATCCTATGCTTCTGGTGCCGCCTCAAGCACGTTCGCGGCACCAACACTGCTATCATCGTCGAGCAATATCTCCAATTCCACAGGCGGAGAAACCGACCTAACATCGCTCTCACCTTCTCGCATTCTCGCCCCAGCTCCATCAATACAGTCCCCTATCGCGCAGAAGGTGGTTCCGCCTTCGCCTACTCGAGCTCGCACTCAGCATGTGCAAACTACTGCACCCCGGATCGACACTGCCATCGCGCAGCAAACCGGTAACACAGCAGCAAGCCCCATGTCGCTCGAGTCCCCTGGTCTGAACCACGGGTCTAAGAGGACCGCAAGTGGAATCATCAAGACAGCAGACGCAGTGGTACACAGCCCCACCGCTACTCCATCTGCTCCATCTGCTCCATCTGCTCACAAAAGGACAAAGAGTACGGGGTCGAATACGCGGATTGGCGAGGTGAATAGACCTGACGTGTTATATCCGCCCTGTGGCTTACTTTGATGCAGCTCTCCGCGCAACTCAAGACTCGATTGTCCTATGCGATGATCAAAGTCCAGAACGGTTGGGAGAAGCAGTCGCTAGAGGAATTGGAAGACCAAACTTCTCAACGCGGGTCGCCTTCGTCAGCACCAGCTGCGACCGAAAGATTGACATTCGAATCCCCTCGCCCTACCATGCGGAGACCAAGTGGTGTATCTGACTCCGATTTTCCCATGATGTCTCCCGGCCAAGGTAGTCCCTCGTACCTGGGGCTGCCACACGTCGCCGTTACTTCTGGTAAGCGTGTCGCGTCATGCTTAGTGGCATTCGTATTCCTGTCTAACCGAATCCTTGCAGCAGCCTGGCCTGCAGGAACCTATGCGGTATCTCCACTGGGGAAAGGCAATGGTCCTGTTCTAGCACCTCCCGCAGAAATTGGTCCCCGAAGAAAGAGACGGTCAAGTGCTTCGCATGCACCTCCACCTCTGCTGGGGTCAGGTCAGCGAAAACATTACAGTGACCTTGGAAGTATGAGTGCACCACGCACGCCAACCTCGACATCAACACCCAGGGCAGGTATCCTCCGTATGCCGAGCCAACAGGCTGAGAAAGATGCAGTCGATACTCTACTTTTCATGAGCAGTCCAAATAATTCAGGCCGGATTCCACACACCAGCGCAGATGCTCAACCCAGTCCTCTACGCACAGAAGTTTCCACGAGACGCGTCATGTTCGACCATACTGCCCAAGAGAGGTACATGGCCAGTCAATCGCAGCATATGGGTCCCAATGGTCAACCTGCACCCCAATAGGCGGATACCGCGCGATTGACCCATGTACTCGGATCGGCGCGACCACTGATCGAATTCTAGAAGAACGATTTGCATGCATTGCACAGTTGGCGTTGTGGTGATACCCAGAAATTCCCTTTTTGCGACTTGCACGAAACGCAAGGTGGACTGGCAGAGGTACTTGCTATATTTGGAAAGCATGAGTGGACCAGCATCTGGAGTATTGTTCTTGATCAATGAGACAGGATATCATCTGCAAGATAGCTATGTCTTTTCGCCATTTGGCGGGTTTGATAGACTTTTGTACCATGTTGTCTAAACCTATTGGACAGACTTGAGCACACTATCTTTTAACGACATAATGAATGATAATAATATGTATTGTATTGTGGCTCGATCACATCGTGGCGTCGGCTTGAAGATGCGGCGTCACACTCTTGACCATTGAACGCCGCCTGGATAGGAACGGGTTGATTGCTATTGAACGAGCTGATACGACAACGAATCAACCTGATGATATAAGAAGAGACGCCCGCATGAAGTGTATGGCTGCGACTACATAGTCGTGAGGTACAAGCATCAATTGGCATACTGAATTGGTTTCGCGTATGCCCCTCTTTTCTCCTTCGGGATCGCGCGGAGGCTGCTCCAACGTCATTCATGCTTGTGGGTCACTATCAGTCCACCCCAAAAATAAGCGGTGCAGCCTCATCACAACACTCAAGTCAAGCTATGTCAATCCCTAGTGGGAATCCTTGGAGTACTTAAATACCCCAGGGTCCTCTTCAGTTGCCTTGTTCCTCCCGTTTCATTTCATCTCGTTGCGCTGATTGTGTTACTTCGTTTCTTTCTTTTGTTCGCAGACTCTCCACTCCTCCTCCATCGTCCTACACCCAATTGAGTACCCCTAGAGCTCCAGCTAGCTCTGTTACCTGACTGACCGAAGAACTGGACTCGATTCGTACAACAATAGCAATTGCAAGCTCCTCATGTCTGCCTCAGCACTGTTAAAGAGCCGTGTCAGAAGACCGAGCTACCTTAAGAAGCTTGCGAAAGCTGAGGACCTGCTGCACCATTTCCCCAATGGCGCTTATATCGGTTGGAGTGGCTTCACAGGCGTTGGATATCCTAAGTATGACAAACCTACTATTTCTCAACCTACTGTGCATCCTCCCTACATGCACACAGATAATTTCGACACCTGGGAAGCCCCTTTCGGCCCCTTGAGTTGCAAGTTTGAAATTGTCTGAATTCCTTCCCGAGGGCGAACGGAGCATTGGAACAGCATGAGATCCACAATTCCTACCATCTATGCACGTCCGAGCTTGACCCGAGCTGCACACCCCCATTGTTTTTCCCTACCGTAACAGCCACAAATCACCCGCCACTAACGCGTAGTTCACCTCAGGAAAATCCCCACCGCACTAGCCGACCATGTCGAGAAGAATGGACTGCAGGGACAGCTCAAGTACAATCTGTTCGTTGGAGCTTCGTCGGGTGCGGAGACGGAGAACAGATGGGCGCGACTCAACATGATCGAGAGGCGGTCTCCGCATCAGGTGGGCAAGGAGATTGCAAAGGGTATCAATAATGGAAACATCAAGTTCTTCGACAAGCATCTTAGTATGTTTCCCGTGGATTTGATGTACGGGTAAGTATTTGGAGTTCTTTTCATGGAGAATTTGCCCCTTGTGGGTGCATGCATAGTGTATTAATGCTAACATATGATTAGTTTCTATACTCTCAACAAGCCAAACAACAAACTCGACGTCACCATCGTCGAAGCCAGTGCCATCACTGAAGATGGTGGTATCATCCCAGGAGCATCTGTCGGAGCCTCGCCAGAACTCATCCAAATGGCCGACAAGATCATCATCGAAGTCAACACTGCTGCTCCATCTTTTGAGGGCCTCCACGACATCACCATGACCGACCTCCCACCCCGCCGCAAGCCTTACCTCGTCATGAGCCCCGAGGATAGGATTGGAACGCCTCACATTCCCGTCGACCCTGAGAAAGTGGTCGCCATTGTGGAATCCGATTACCCTGACCAGACGCAACCCAATGCACCTGAGGATGACACCTCACGAGCAATTGCATCTAACTTGATTGAGTTCTTGAAGCACGAGGTCAACCATGGCAGACTTCCCCAGAATCTTCTCCCCATCCAGTCTGGCATTGGCAACATCGCCAACGCCGTCGTCGGTGGCCTTGCCGTAAGTTCCTTCTCCCCTAATTTCCACAAACCCCTATGATACTGACTCAACCCATAGTCCGGCGGAGCCAACTTCAAGAACCTTCGCGTCTGGACCGAAGTCCTCCAAGACTCCTTCCTCGACCTCTTCGACTCCGGCAACCTCGACTTCGCCACCGCAACCTCGATCCGCTTCTCCCCCGACGGCTTCCACCGCTTCTACGACAACTGGGACCAATACGCACCCAAACTCCTCCTCCGCTCGCAGCAAGTCTCCAACTCCCCCGAAATCATCCGCCGCCTCGGCGTAATCGGCATGAACACCCCCGTCGAAGTCGACATCTACGCGCACGCCAACTCCACCTGCGTAATGGGCTCCCGCATGCTCAACGGCCTCGGCGGCTCCGCCGACTTCCTCCGCTCCGCAAAGTACTCCATCATGCACACGCCGTCCACCCGCCCCTCCAAAACCGACCCCACGGGCGTCTCCTGCATCGTCCCCATGTGCACGCACATCGACCAGACCGAGCACGACCTCGACGTCATCGTCACCGAGCAGGGTCTCGCAGACGTGCGTGGTCTCTCCCCCCGCGAGCGTGCGCGTGTGATCATCGAGAAGTGCGCGCATCCGGATTACAAGCCGATATTGCAGGATTACTTCGACAAGGCGGAGTTTGAGTGCTTGAGGAAGGGGTGGGGCCACGAGCCGCATTTGTTGTGGAATAGCTTCGATATGCATAGGCATTTGAATGAGCACGGGACGATGAAGCTGCCGAAGTGGGATTATAAGTCGTAGGGGGGATGCAGACGCGCGACGATTATACGTATGAATGGTTACATCTCTGTTCAATAGAGTAGGTATATTAAAAAGCCAAAAATATAGCTGACTATAATTCACACATGCATATATCCATGTCATGTTATATATGATAACGATTTTCCTTAACCGTGCAGAGATTCGACCACCACAACTTCCCTATAATGCTTATAGAAATCAATAATGTCGTACAGAATTCCCCATTTTTCTCAACATTTGATAGCTAGAATGGAATAATGCAAATAGTCTCATGTAAATTTCCCAAGTCCATTCTCTCAAAGACATGCTTGATAGCTTGAGCACAGACCGCCGGAACAACCTAAGTCCCCAGCTGACGTCTTCGACAACATCCGAGTACCTACACTCGACATCATCATCACTCGCCACGGCCCACATCTCAAGACTCGGACTCGAACCGTCCAAAATCACGAACATCGAGCTCTCTCTGAAGCGAGAAAGGAGACTCCAGTGCCTCTAGCAACAACCACGCTCTGCGAACAACCCGTCGCCTTTGCGCGCAACCAAACAAACAATGGCCCCCCTAACCGCAACAACCCTCCTCGCCCTCCTCCCAACCGCCCTCCTCGCAACACCCACCCCGAAAACCTACCAACCTTCCGACCCCCTCCCCCTCGTAATCTGGCACGGCCTAGGCGACAACTACAAAGCCGACGGCCTGCGCTCGGTTGGGGACCTCGCCGAATCCATCAACCCAGGAACATTCATCTACTACGTGCGCCTCGACCCCTCCGCAGACTCCGACCGCACCGCGACCTTCCTCGGCAACCTCACCCTCCAACTCTCCCAAGTCTGCTCGGACATCGCATCCCATCCCATCCTCTCCACCGCCCCCGCCATCAACGCGCTCGGTTTCTCCCAGGGCGGACAGTTCCTACGCGGGTACGTCGAGCGCTGCAACACACCGCCCGTCCACAACCTCGTCACCTTCGGCAGCCAGCACAACGGCATCGCGAAGTACCAGGAGTGCGGGCCCTCCGACTGGCTCTGCAAGACGTGGGTCGGACTCTTGAAGGGAAACACATGGTCGAACTACGTGCAATCGCGACTCGTCCCCGCGCAGTATTTCCGTAGCGTGGATGAGGGGACCGGCGACGCGAGTGAGGAGTACCTCGAGTACTCGAACTTCCTCGCGGATGTGAATAACGAGCGCAGCGTCAAGAATCAAACGTATGGAGAGAATGTTGCAAGGTTGAATAAGTTCGCGATGTATGTTTTCGAGGACGACGAGACGGTTTTCCCGAAGGAGACGGGGTGGTTTTCGCAGGTCAATGCGACGAGTGGGGAGGTGGTGGGGTTGAGGGAGAGGAGGATTTATAAGGAGGATTGGATTGGGTTGAGGAAGCTTGATGAGAAGGGTGGGTTGGTGTTTAAGACGACGAAGGGGAGGCATATGGAGTTGGGGGATAAGGTGCTGACGGATGCGTTTAGGGAGTTCTTTTCGCCTGAGGGCAAGGAGAACGAGGACAAGGTGGAGGAGGTCATGGAGTTGTAGTTTGGGTTTGTGGCAGATATATGTATATTTTTCTATGGTAGGAGTCGTTCGTTGGGGAAGGTCAATCAAAACCCTAGTATAGCGCTTTTATTCGAGATACCCAGCAAAACAAGGAAGAAGAAGCAAAATGCAAGAACAGAAGCAGAAGCAGGGTTTGAAACTCCGTGAGAAGAAGAATAGGTCGTCAGAAATGGTGTGTCCCTCAACGCCGTGGTGTGATAAAATCTCATGATGACTATGCTGCTATGTGTAGTAGTAGTGGAGGAAGCGGAGGGGGAGGTAGAGGATATCATGCAATCAACGGCGTCTGGACCGACTTCAACGCATCCTGCTTCAGCTTCTTCCGGCTCGCCTTGCTGATGCTGCGGGACTCCTTGTCCTTGGCAGAGTCCTTCGCCTTGGACTTCTTGGCCGCGGCGAACTGTTCCCTGCGCTCGGCGAGCTCGTCGTCGTCGAGCAGCTCTTCCTCCCACGCATCCCACTTCCTCTTCTTCTCGCTGGGGCCGACCTCCTTGGGCGCGGGCTTCCACGGCTCCTCGAGCACCTGCGCCTCGTTGGCCCAGAGCTCGTCGGCGAGCCAGATGGGCAGCGCCATGGTGGCCGGGCCCTTGATGTGGAGCGCGCGGACGTTGCGCCAGCCGTTGGTGACGAACTTGGCGACGACGGCGGAGACGGCGGCTTCGATGTTCTCCTGGATCTGCTGGGGCTGCTGGGAGAGCTTTCCGACGCGGATGGAGGTGGTGGCCGAGGGGCTGAGGTGGACGTACGTGCTCGACAGCGCGGACTCGATCTCCTTGGCGACGTCCTCGGGTTTCTTCGCGACGTACTTCCTCTTGCCGTCCTTGTCTTTGGGGGTCTGCACGGAGAGCGTGACGGGGACGGGCCGCTTGCCTTTGCCCTTGTAGAATGTGCTGCCGAGGACTTTGCTGAGGTTGTCGGTCACGCGGTCGTCCGCGAGGAAGAGGTCGTACTCGGCGAGGAGCTGGCGGCGTGTCTCGTAGGTCTTGTACTTCTTCTTGAGTTTGTCGACGCCGATTACTCGGTGGACTTTGGCGCGGACGTCCTCCGGGAAGGCATCGGCTGCGACGATGTTCTTGTACTCGCGCTGGGGATCTGCGACGATGAGGCAGATGCGGATCTCGCTGGGCTGGATGGTGTGGGGAAGTGCGCTGCGGGACATGTTAATATGTGGCTGGAAATCTGGTACGGCAAACCTACATCTTGTTCGGCCTCAGTCTGTTGTTATCCTTGACATGCTGCTTGGTGGTGAGGTTGAGGAAAATGGCAGCGTCGCTCGTCTCCGGCTCGTCTTCGTCGGCTGCAAGGTTCTTCTTGCTCGCCTTCTCCTCCTTCTCCTGGGCATGCTTCTTCATGTGCGCAATGAGTGCAGTGGCTGCACGCTCGACTTGCGCCGGGTCGAGTTGGTACGGTGTGCCATTGGAAACCTTGCTGGTGAGCGGTGCCTCGGGTTTCGATTTGGCGACACTGGTCTCCGACTTCTTGGGGGTATCCGTCTTCTTTGCTTGCTTTGATCTGGCCATGGTTGTGTGTGTGTGTTGTAGGGTTCTGGTCAATGGTCACTGGCTGCTGCTGCTGCACGGCTGTTGTCTCGATGAACTTTTTTTTGCAGACTAGGGTCCTCAGACCCCGGCTTGCGGCGATACCATTTTCCGCGGCCCCGCGCTTGTCTTCCTTCCTGATCGGGAAGAATTGCAGCCGTCTGCCAGCCAATCAGCGCGCGTTGCAGCTCAACAGCCTTACCTTGCATTACCTCGTAGTATACTATTCGATGTAGGCGCGAACTCCCTCGAGGCGGGTCGAAGAAACCGAATATAATATATCTCTTCTCCTGTTCTAATGTTATTATAGTACTTTGTGCCTGTTCTATCCCGTCTATCTGACTGTGTCGCGCCGGGTACTTGTAGCGCGAAACCTTGGGGCTGAGAGCAGCGTTCATCCTAGAGAATTGGCAGGGCCGTAAGAAGTCGCGCGTCGGCGACACATTCAAGTAGGATTCGTAGACTGTACTGTCTGCATCAGCATACGATTCTGAAGAGCGCATGGTTCAGTATATCCATAGTGAAGCGTCCTTCTCTAGTACCAGTTCATTAGATAAGTGTCTCTGCAGCGGGGTTGGCAAGGTTCCCAGCGCAGGGGCGGCGGTAGGGTTTGACGGCGATGAATTCAGACGTCGCGCCCTCTGGGGGAGATATGTGACGACATGTGTACATTGATGACAAGACAGAGAACCTTCTAAATGGTTTGCTTGTTCCAATGGCTCGTCGTGCAGTAGATCAGACGAATACCTTTCACAAGCTGCAGCAAGCATTCTTCCGTAACGGGAAAGATTAGTTTCCCGCGGCGGCCAGCCAATCAACACGTTGTATTTCAACGACACGACCAAAAGCGACCAACCGCCAATTGTCCCGTCACAGGCTCCCGTCCGAACAGAAGCCATTCACATTCAATTGCAACAGGCACGACTTATATTGAACAGCCCCCGTCAAGCATACGCGCACCAGCGCAGCACAGCATGGCCCCGCGCCAGTTACACGATTGTCGATGCTGAAACCCGTTGTCGCGAATCCCCCTCTCGCTCCACGACCATTGCGCGAAAGCACAGGCAGCCGAACAAAGTGGAGAGGATTAATACAAGTTTACTTGCTTAGCAGGAAGGGCCCGTTCGGTGGTCCAACGCAACGCAACGCAAAGAGACCCAGCCCCGAATGCAAGCCATTTCCGAGGTCTTTGTCTTTGCTTACAGTAACTTACTCTGTACGTAGTGTTGGAGTTAGACTACATGGAGTTCTCCATACATGCATGCAACAGAAATTTTTCTTTTTCTTGTCTTTTTGTGTAGAGGCGTGATGCTGTATGCTGCTTAGGGAGCATCCATGTCCCACCACCTTTTTTTGCGTCCGACATTTTGGGCACGATTGAAAGACATCTGGGGACGAATTTGTGCACATACAGTACACAAATGTTTTAGACGAGATGCAGAGTGAGATTTCGGGTGTCAGCAGGGCGGTGCTCGGGAGGGGCCAGTACGAGGACGTAATGAGCGAGAAGATGCAGGCTGCCGTCAGGGAAACGGGAGAGTACATGATGAAGTCGTTGTCAAGTAATATTTCGTATAGGTTTCCTCGATTGCAATGATCTGGCGCTAGCTGGACAAAGAAACCACACCGACAATGCGACTATTCCCAAGGTAGAGCTCGTATACGAAGTAGTCAATTCAAGAATTTGTTTAAGCTGTAGGGTACACAGCAGTTACGGGGATTCGCTAATTGAACGTGATGGCGTAAGAGACGAGAGACAATAGAGACAAGAGGAGGGGTTGGGAAGCGGGTCAATTGAGGACAGACAACCAACTCACTAATTACATTACTGACTGGGTCTGCAGGATGCCGAGCGAATGACAAGCATGACGGGAAACAGGAGAGGAACATTTGTTCCATCACAGGGCAGAAGCGAACCATAATTACCTGCTTGCCTGCCCTTGTTCTTGTTCCTGTGCTTTTATTGTGCTATTGTGCACGAGCACGGGTCCGTCTGGGATTCGTGTGTGAAGGGTTCTAGACATGGGCGCGCGTGTGCGTGTAATCGGTGTAGTCACTCAACTCCTAAGATGGATACCTCGTAGAAACATTCAAAGAGATCGAGTGAGACAAAGAGGGGAATACTGGAATGAAAAATATAATTATTATTCTCATCGATACGTGACTGATTGACTTACCATTGAGTAGACTGGGGAGGAGGATATTTGCCCATTTACCTAGTTAACATCCGGTGACCGACTACTGCGAGTAACTACTCTGCTAGCCGGTGAGGGGAAAGCTAGGAAGAGAATATGCAATAGCAATACGTAGGAAAGAACCATGACGTGAATGGATAATCGTCATGTAGACAGATGTCCTGCAGAGAGAATCGATTGAGTCGAATTGGATTGAATTGACTTGTGTCTGAGGTGTGAGTGTGTATCTTTGTCTTGGGGTCTTCTTATATATAATCAACGCAGGATAGGATGGACTTTAATAGTACTCCGTAGTTGAGAAGGTTAATTAATAGTTAATTCGAACAAGGAGTAGAGTAGAAGAGTAATAGTAAGTGGAGGGTAGAGTAATGTGAATAGTAATAGGGCACGGTTGAAGTCGCGTCTCTCGAATGTGGTAGGCGAAGAAATCTCCACCCATTCTGGCACGGCACCTTCCCAGCACGACCGCGCCTGACCTTCACACACACGTAACCGCGTTTCTCCACCTACCACCACCACCTACCACCTTACCACCTAACCTCCTCTCCTCCCACAGACCTCACCTCATGGGCCTAATACTCGCGGCCACTTCTCTCTGACCTCTCTCCTTCTCATCCTCACACTTCTTCTTCTCTCTCTATACACCTTACCGACTGCGAGTTCATCCAGCCGTCGCTCGCCATCCGGCTGTCCGCTTCTCTCCTACCTCGCTCTCTTCTCTCTCTACCGACGTCTGCTGGTCCCTCACCCACACGACACGCCCGCTGCGCGTCGAAAAGACTTCGCTTTATTCCTCCTACCTAACCCCTCTCCAGTCATGAATTCTCCAGGTGGTTCTGCACCACAATCGCTCGTGGGAGGAAGCATGGAGAGGTCACCCGAGCAGACCAAGAAGCCCTCGCTGCTGCCGGCCTTCGAACCCCTCTCGTCTTCACCCTTCCCGCGTCCACAGTCTGCCAAACGCAAATATAACGAGGACTCGCCTTCTTACCCAAAGCAGCAGCTCAAGTACTATCCCACGCCAGTACCGACTTCTTCAACTGGCATCTTTCCTTCCTCCTCTCCTCAGCATTCGCGTGCAGGCCTGGCCCAGACCATCTCGGCCCTATCAGAGCGTGTCCCTCTGGGAGACGTACCTTCCCTCGACCTGCCTGCCAATGGTGACATTGTCCGCATGGGAAGGTCTTCCAATTCTTCCGACTATCAGCTCTCTGCCAATCGCCTCATCTCTCGTGTTCACGTTCAGGCTGCGTATCACGGTCCCAACGCGTCGTGCCCACACGGATTCGTCGAGGTTGAATGCTTGGGTTGGAATGGTGCTAAGATCCACTGCAAAGGGCATGTTTACGAGCTATGCAAAGGCGAGACGTATGTGTCGGAGAATCCAGATTCGGAAATCATGCTGGATGTACAGGATGCTCGAGTCATGATCTTGTGGCCGACCAATGCAGGAAGGGCTGTGAATGGAACTTGGGATTCCGAGGACGATATATCGCCAACCCGTCGCCCTGCCATGGACCAACTCGCATCCAGCCCTCCCGTCATCCCTCGCTCGCCCGTGTCCCAGTCTCCCATTCGCCAACCTAACTTCATGGGGTTGGGAGCTCCCATCGCCCCTGCTCAATCCCCCGCGCCCGTTCGAATCTTCGAGGATGATGAGGAAGCAGGAGGTGTCCGTCTTGAGCCCACCCCAGATAGTCCTACTCCTGCCGAGGCTACCTTCATTCGCACCACTCCTACACGCTCTTCTGTGGCTCCAGGCTCGGCCGTCAAAGATTCTAGGTCGAGTATCTTGTCGTCCTTTTCAGACGACTTCTCTGATAACGACGAGGAGAACGACCCTGTCGTCCACTCCTTCGGTCCATTCGGTGACAATCTCCTTCCTCGACTCGAGTCATTCAAGACGTCCACTCCGACTCAAGGGAGTGCTTCTGCTCAGCGACACCGCAAGGTTCTTCGACCATCCCCTTCTCCCAAGCGTCGCTCATTCACCGAGTCGATCCATTTCAAGGAATCGCCTATCAAGAATCATGTCATCAACCAGCTTGCTTTCTCGCGAGTTCACTCGATCCCGCTCTCACTCATTCACGGTAACCTTCCTGCCGAGTTAAGAGCTTGTGCCAACAAGCTTGTTGATGGTGACAAGACTCCAACGAAGAATGATCCTTCCCCATCCACTCTGCCACTCACCAAACAAGAACTCAAGTCGCTCATGGATACCATCCCTTGTGTTGGTGAAATCCCCCGCTCAGGCAAGGATGCTGCAGGCAAGGCTCTGGAGAACGAATTCTATTACGTCCCTGAAATGGATACGGACCCGATGAGGCGCGAGGCCGTCACGGGCAGCTTCCGTGGTACCGGTCTCAGAGCAGTCAGAAAACAGCACAAGGTACGTTCACAAGCTTTGCTTCCAAACTCATCTTTGCTAATATGATGCAGCAATATTACTGGAAGAAGCCGCGTGTTTAGAGACTACATCTCAACGTTTTAGCACACTCGCATGCTCCGAAGTCTCCTATCGATGACCATTCACGATTACAAGTCCATTGTAAACACCCATCCGACCTCTTATACAACAACCTGGTGGCTACCTGCCGGGGCCTCTCCCCACACCACCCCTTCTCACTGCATAGCGACGGAGTTTTTGTCGATACCACTGGCATACTATTTCCTCTTTTGTCTAGATCGACACCTTTTCATTTCACCATTTCACCCTTCTTTCCTTTTTTTCTCTTTGATTCTGTACCAGTACTGTCCAAAATCTCCAAGCCATCCCCTGGATTCATCATTGTCTCAATGCATTCAAGGTACAGGAGATTTTTTTGGGCCATCATGGTGCTTTCCTTGGTTTCCCATCTATTTTCATGCAACCTGCTTCCCTTATCTCATTCTCCTTTGCATCACCGTGTTATACGGAGCTATCCACGTCTACTGCGACCGCCCTCCTCGCAGATATGCACGCGTTCCTACCCGACATGCCTCGCGTATATGCCCATTGCTATCCATCGGAGGATATCACTGAACGGACATTCATGGTCTGGTTGGACTCATGAAGAGGAGGTAGGATTAGGCGCATTGAATTGGTTATGGAAAGGACTGCCCAGGCTCGCGTTCTCTACGCTGATAGAACTTCCTGTCAGGATACAGTCTGCTGTATTCAATTTCATCACGTACATGAGAAAGGATTATGCGCCCGAGGTTTTGCATTGGTGATCTTTTCGTTTTCCCTTCCTTCTCTCGAGTTTTCCTGCATCATCACACCACCCAGGGAGAGGAAAGGGCACGGCGGTATTGGAAAAAGTGGGAACAATGGTGTTATCTGTATTTGGCCAGCCGTTTTTTGAGGACATGAAAATGACAGTGTAGCAAAATTTTCCAAAAGAAGCCAATTTTCCGAAAAAATGACCCTATCCTTGCGCGTGCTCACCTCCCCCATCTGCGCGTGCTTGATCGCATATGTACCCCACACACGTGCATCTCACTGAATCGCGAGAAAAAAGAAAGAACCCTTACCCACAGTTAAGAAGCTGCGTGCCCCTGCCCCTCCCAACGAGATTCACGCCGTGGAAGAAAATAAAGAACTACCATGACGCGCCCCACCATTCATACATCCCACCCAACGCGCTCGCGTATGAGTCCTAAAGTGAACGACCAACAAAGCGAAAATGCCACACGCCAACATGCTCACACACT
Source organism: Aaosphaeria arxii CBS 175.79 (assembly GCF_010015735.1). Classification (NCBI taxonomy): domain Eukaryota; kingdom Fungi; phylum Ascomycota; class Dothideomycetes; order Pleosporales; genus Aaosphaeria; species Aaosphaeria arxii. Next base: position 479,645 of record NW_022983484.1, read on the forward strand.
CACACACACTTCCCGCACAATAAAGGCGAAAAACCACGAAGAAAGGATACACCGGTCATGACCGATAAAGACAAAGGAAAGAAACTCGGCGAGATAAATGACAATCTTTTCTCCCATCTCTTCAAGGCCCCCCCGGACAGATTGGTCATACACATGCTTTATTTAATCTGAGGCGAGTTAAGACGAGAGGAGACGAGACGAGGACGGCAAGCAGGACTCGAGGCGAACATGGAAAACCCCGGCCAACTCGATGGCGAGTTGATTTGTTTCTTCAACCCTTTAGAATAGGTAAGGTAATTCTTACTCGTACCCATCATACTCGAACCTGTGAATGTGTACGTGGAAATGTAAATGTGAGATTTGTGTGAGATTGGGGGGGAAAAACAATGACGTCATGTGATACCGATACGAGTGTGGCGCGAAGGCACGTGACGTTCGCCCCACCAATTCGCCAGCTGGGTTTTTTTTTTTGCTGTCTGCGCCACTTTTGGGGGTTTCCGCCAGAGTTAGAAAGGACATATGTTTTTTTTTTGGGAGATACGTGGATCGGAGGTTGGGATGCGAGGGAATTGGGAAAGTAGGCGATAATTGAGAGATGAGGTGGGATTGGTGAAGGGAAAGAGGTATGTGTTTCTCCACAGCACGAGTTGTTAGTTATTCTTGGGAAGTGACTTCGAAGTGACTGGACTTTCTTTGCATGTTGCAGGTCGGTCGTTGTCTTTGCAGTCGACGAGAGTAGCGTCCATCGATCCGAAACATCGTCAACAGAATCCATCTAGCAAGGGACAAATGAGAACATAACACAAAGAAAGCAGAGGTCGGCGTGGTGTTTGGTTTTTTTTCTTTTTGATATTGAAAATTCGATTTCGTTATCTTGGTTTCTCGTTGCATGCAATCGTTGGATCCCTTTCCCCCTCTTCCCCTTTTTGTTATTTAAATGCCCTTTTCTCCCCGCCCTTCACAGCGCTTGGGGTGATAGAGAGCGAAAGAGGAGCAAAAGAAAAAAGCAAACAAGATAAGTCCGTCCGCCGTAAGAAGGACAAGAAAACGCCTTGATACCCGCCAGGAATTTGAGGAGGGGGCGAATAATCTATTTTAGCTTCTTCTTGGGGCGGAGCTGGTTGGTGTGTCCGCACTCTGTGAGGTAGTCATGTTAGTGGGATTGTCTTCAGGTTGGGGGGCTTGTAGGGTTTGGCGTACTCTTCTTGCGGCAGTTAACGGCACGCGGGGGAAGACGTGCGTCTATGAGGGAAGTTAGCGGTGCTCTTTTTCATCGGGTGCAAGTGAGTCAAAACATACAGCACTTGCGGCAGATCATCTTGTCGCAGTTGTACTTGGAGGCAAGGGCCTTGAGCGAGGGCTCGATGCTAAACAGTGGTGTGAGTATTTCCAAATCTCGTACACGGGTTCTTGGCAAGTCTTACATTCCACCACGGAGACGGAGCCTGTATAAATGTCAGTCATTATGTTCAAGAGGTTGATTCAGGTGATAGCGCAGTCGCTGCTCCGTCTGGCCATGCTTCCATACTGCTCAGGCAGTCATTTCTGACGTCCCACAATATTCCCGCCATGTCCAAGACGAAGAGCGATACCAAGCCATCAGATATGGGTACGTACACCAAGTGGAGGGTGGACTCCTTCTGGATGTTGTAGTCGGAGAGAGTGCGGCCATCCTCGAGCTGCTTTCCAGCGAAGATCAAACGCTGCTGGTCCGGGGGAATGCCCTCCTTATCTTGGATCTTGGACTTGACATTGTCGATGGTGTCGCTGGACTCCACCTCAAGGGTGATAGTCTTCCCGGTGACTATGAAAATAAAGTCAGCCTTTCAATATTCCTACAGACGCTTCCTGGAGATGATAGCAATGCGGATAGCCATCGTCGCTGTTGTTGTCGCCACAGAATCGAAGCGAAAATGCGAAATGATGCACGCGGGGGTTTCCTTCGACTGCTGTGGGTGTCGCGACAATGACGATTGGGATATCCGATAATGCATCCATCTGGATTATGGGTATGAACGTACGGGTCTTCACAAAGATCTGCATCTCGTCGGGTTGGCTGTGAACGGTCTGAAGATGAGAAGTCGAAGTTGAAGGCGAACCACGAATTCGTGTGAGAAGGTGCGCTGGTCTGTGCTTAGTGCGATTGCTTAGCGAGAGTTATGGCGCCAAACCCCGCCGCCCTCTTTGTGAGCGATGGTTCTGATCACCCAACTACTATTCGAACACGATGTGTGGTGATTATAATTAATGCATTTTACTGTGTTTATTTTATTGTTATTGACTCTCTAGGTACTCTGACATTTTATGCAAAGCGATGTTTGTGTGCGTTCACGATTTCCCTATCGCCGCTGCACCTGACTTGTGTTGCTGGTGGCTCTTCTTCCATCTCTGCACTTTCTTCTCAGTGAGCAGGACAGCACGGATAAGCATGTCCATATCCAACCCTGTTATCCTTACTGATGCTTCGAAAAACCTTTTTGCTGGTTCTGGCATGCTCTCTACATCTTTGTAGTATACATATCCATCTCCCGGGCGCTTCACATTAGATTGGGCCCCGTCTTGGTCAACGGGACCTCGCGATTTGAGATCCTCATGTACAAATTTAGTAACTTCCAAGGTGTGCTGGTGCGTTGGTGTCTGAGATACAGACTGCGGTGGCTGTGAGCTGTGTGCTGCATCAACCGGAAAAAGCTCATATAAAGCGTTTCGAAAATTGGTATCCTTATTCTGTACTGTGTGGTTGGAATCGAGTAAATCACCCTGGTACCAATCAAAGTATTGATCTAATTGGTCCTCAGACATAGAGAAAATGTCTTTTTCCTGTATAGCCATGAGATCCGCTTTGGTATATGCATTCGCTTGTCCCGATTGTTGTGTGCGAACAGAAGATACATGGTGGTGCCATGTCTTCCAATTCATGCAGGTCGCGGCCGGCTCTGAGTCGTGATTTGGGTAGCGTCTTATTCCATCAAATGGATACAAAAGCTTCACAGAAACTACAAGGCAGGATATGAGCTGTGCTTCTGGAAGCCGTGCAATACCGGAATAGGCTTCAAAGACTTTTGGATGCGTGAAGTTATAGTCGATGAGGCGTGCTAGGCGGATGGTTGCTTCATACAGCTCCAGTGGCAGAGCAAGCTCTTTCAGAAGTCGAAATAGCAGTAACGGATAATTCAGTCTAGGCCAAGTGACACCGTACTCCTGTCCGAGATTTATTGTAGTGTTGGTGATGGTGTCAACAAAGCGATTAACTTTGAAGGCAGCATTTGGAAATAACAGGCTGTGATACGATGCTGGTAATTTCTGTGCCATGGCTTCCGGCAACAACTTCAAAGCGCCCCAATAGGCCAGCTTCCCATCAACCACCCAAGTGTGGAAATCTCCAATTGTGAGTGGCAGGCGTAGGGTGATTATCCCTAGGTAGCATAGAGCGAGAGTGTCCATGAGACTCGGTGCATGGCTGAGTTTCTTCTCCCTGGAGGTCGTCCGTTTCTCTGACTCGGTCTCTTCTCCCTCGCTAGCAGACGAGGTGAATAGTTGGGATTGGGACGAATGAGCTTGGGATTCTCCAATCTTCTCTTCAAGCTGCATGATGCGCAAAGTCCAGAGGTCAAACACAACCGTTTCGAGTTCTGCAGGAAGCCCTTGGTCGTGCACCAGAAACCATATTTGATGGCGAAGAACTAGTTGCAGGCTTTTCAGGTACAGATTCAGCGCCTCTCTGCCCTTCAGTACTGTTTCAGTCCCAAGTTAGCATTTCGAATATCAACGGCTCCATTTGTAAATGGCTGGTTAAGGGCGCAAATCATCGACGTATACCGAACAAGCAGTATTATCATGTTAGATTAATTTGGACACTTACATATCCCCACATGTCCTTCTCCCTCGTCTTCTCTTCGCTTTCTGGTTTTGTCTCTGCGCTGAGCGCCTAGAAAGTTGTCATCATCCTCGGTAGCAATTACTTGCTAATACTCATCAGTATTCATACTTCGATTGCCTATAATTCCTCACTTACAACCGACCGGTGGCCATTTTCACAGTACATGAATCCATCCTCGCCTTCATCGTAAAGCCTGGAACGGCACCCCTCAATCCCGCAACGTTGCCCTTTCTTCCGCCCATCCATGATGCTTGCGTGCCCAGAAGGGCTGTTCGTATGCTCAGATCAACGGTCCAATACTTGGCTTGGCTTCATTCTGGAATTGTTGAAGCTTGGTTCGCGCATGTGACGAGGCTTGTGAGAAGTACCGGGTTTTTCCAAATTTAAATATCCGCTAAGCCGAATACGGCAATCGCACATTCACTCGCATTTTCGCCAATGGCAGACGTTGCATTTCATAGTTCATCATTCTTTTATTCGTTGCCACAGGGAATAATCTAGAGTAAGGGGGAAATCCGTAACTGCTAGTCCCCAATACGTAGAAAGCGGCAATGCAAGAAAAATCCCAATCCGTCCGAAGAACCGCAAACAAGGGTCGCCATGAGCGGGGCCTGAAGAACGACAAACAGGCTGCGGCCCTGCACGGAACCATACAGAAGCCCCCATTGCACTTTTGATATTGCGGACGTTTATTACAACGCCAACCCCCTCCCTGTTCATCTATCTGCCTTTTAAGCCATCTAAGAGCCCTTGGGAGCTTCCTTGGCATCAATAGCAGTCTCCTCACCCATAGCGGTAAGGACAATGACGTCTGATTTTTGGTCAGCAAAAAGTGATTCAAGTTTTTTGCAAGGGTAAACATACTAGTGTCCTTGCCATCCTCGGTGAAGAGCTTGTTGACCTTGTCGCCAATCTCACCGTCGGGGAGCTTGACGTCGTCCTTGGTGGAGCCATCATCAGACATGAGGGAAAGGAATCCATCATCAGTGATGTCGAGCTGGAAGTTAGGTCAGTCAAAATTGCCACTTTACCCCTCCAGTCGCGTGCACACTTACGAGCTGGTACTCCTGGCGGCGGACGTTGGGGACATCCATGTTGTGGGTGGAAGGGCACAACTCCTCGAGCTTCTTGCCAGTGAAGATGTCGATGGCGACCAAATGGACCTTGGCGTGACCGTGCTTTCCGGTCTTGGAGGTAGACATTTCAACGATCTTGCAAGGGCGGCCCTTGATGACGACGAATCCGTTCTTCCTCAAGGCAGAGCACTGCATGGGGTAGGTGGTGGAGGCACCGGCATCGGCGCTCTCGAAGGTGTGCTCATGCTGTAGGATCAAAAGTTAGACAGTGATGAAGATTGGGGTTGCGCGACGGCTGGGGAAGGGTTGTGGGATGTCCGCGGTTATGGTGTTGAATGCAATCTGGCCGTGGATTTTGAAGGTGGGGTAAGGTAAGGAAGAACATGCGAAAAGGAAACCAGGATCGAGAGACGTACCTGCGCATCGTCGGCCATTGTGACGGAAAGGAGAGTGTTGATGCGACTGTGTAGAAGAGGAAAAACTGGCGTAGGTCGGGTTTTGAGAGCAGTAGTGGGGAAAGGAATCAAAGCCTTTGCATGGACGATAAATACTCTTCTCGCCCCCGCCGTACAGACAACCCCGGATCGGGGGATTGTTAATCCGATATCGATGACTAACCTCCTCTTGTCCATCACCCATGGGTCAACTATCCCAATACAACCAAGACAGCGCCAACAACCACGTTCAACAAAAGCTGTCTTCTCAATTCGAACAAACATTCATCTTCTGACCAAAAAACGATGGTTCCGTAACTGACTCATTGCCAACTCCGCCCTGTCACAATAGAATAAAGCCACTATGTGGGGTTTAGACCGCCTCTCTGCCGCATCAACACCCTCGGGCACGCCTCCTCCTCGTCGTGATTCCTACTCACCAGCCCCTAGAAGGGCGTATACAGGTTCAGGCCCGGGTCCATTACCGGCTCGCCCAGGCTTGCCCACCAGGACATCGTCACTATCGCTCGCCAACTCCCCAGCCTCCTCTTCAACCAGTCTCCCGTCCACCGTACGACCCCCAAATGGCTCTACGCGCAGAAGGCAAGGGACTGTCGGGGCTCCACCGAATGTCCCCGATCCGATCCAAGTTTTAGAATCTATCATGGGAGGACCACCGCGCAAACCAGTCACAAGGGTAGACACACCTGTAGAACCCGCGAAGAAGCCGGATGTCGTGGTTGTAGAGATAGACTTTGGCGGTCTGAGCCTGAAGGAGTTCGCGGCGGCGGAGACAGCAGAGATACGGCACTCTTCTCCTGTACATACATATAGTGCACAATCAGTTGAAGAATGTACGTGTTTGCATCCCAGCCCATGATGTTCCAATCGCTCATGATGTTCCCAGACGATAAGGAGAAAGACAAGTTTCTAGATCTGCATCAATCCATTGTCGCCTGCGACGAGGTATTGAAGTCCGTTGAAACATACCTTACAAACTTTCAATCGGATCTTGGTGCTGTCTCCGCCGAGATCGAGAGCTTACAGAATCGTTCGATAGCGCTCAACACAAAACTTGAGAACCGAAAGGTTGTAGAGAAGCTTCTTGGTCCAGCTGTTGAAGATATCAGTATCTCGCCCGCTGTGGTACGCAAGATCGCAGAAGGTCCCATCGATGAGGCCTTTGTGAGAGCACTATCTGAACTATCTGCGCGCTCAAAGACTATCGCCTTTAAATCAAAGGATCAACCAGACTGGAAGGCCCTAGCTGATATCCAACCCCTGATCAACGATCTCACCAATAAAGCTCTTGAACGAATCCGTGATTACATTGTAGCACAGATAAAAGCAATCCGCTCACCTTCGATCAATGCACAGATCATTCAACAGCAAGCATTCTTGCAATACAAGGATCTATATGCCTTCCTCGCTAAGCATCAGCCGGAGCTGGCGCAACAGATCGCGCAGGCTTATGTATATACGATGCGCTGGTATTATTTGAACCATTTCACACGATACCGCACGGCCTTGGAAAAGCTCAAACTCCATGTCCTCGACAAATACGACGTTCTAGGCGAGGATCCCTCTGCAAAGCGCAGTGGCGCGCTGCTAGGAACTGCACGTGCAGTTCCCTCGGCATACGATGCGTTCTCTTTGGGTCGTCGAATGGATCTACTCAAGAGCACCAGCCCCAATGCTCTCACTGCTTACCTCGCTGAGGAAGAGAAATCCGCTCACTACCTCGAAGTGCCCTTCCGTTCCTTCAATCTTGCCCTTATCGACAATGCGTCCTTCGAATACACCTTCCTCTCTACCTACTTCTCCCCCTCTCAAAACTATCACGCAATCTCCCGAACATTCACACAAATCTTCGAGCCCACCCTCGCCCTCGGTCAATCCTTGACGCGCCAACTCACCGATTCGACAACCGACACCCTGGGAATCCTCCTCAGTGTGCGGATCAATCAGCACCTCGCCTTTGAACTCCAGCGCCGCAAAGTTCCTGCGGTTGAGAATTATATCAACGCAACGAACATGCTCCTCTGGCCCCGTTTCCAACAAATCCTCGACCTCCATTGCACCTCCCTCAGTAAACTAACAGCATCTCTCCCCAACAAGCCCTCCGCTGCATCTTCCATCCTCTCATCGTCATCCTCTTCGCACGCAGCTTCTTCAACCGCCCCAACACCACTCACGCAACGCTTTGCAAATCTCATTCATGGCATATGCGCCCTCTCCAGCGAAGCAGGCGACGACGAACCCGTCAGCGTCTCCGTTGGCCGCCTGAGAAACGAGTACGAAGCGTATCTCACCAAAGCATCGAAAGCGCTAAGTGATCAACGCAAGAAAGAACGCTTCCTGCAGAACAATTACAGCCTAGTAGTTACTATTTTGGCGGATGTAGAGGGCCGTCTGGGTACTGAGACGAGGTCGCATTTCGAGAAGCTGAGAGATGCATATGGTACATAGCCTGCGTGTACATCTTCTTATTAGCGTTGGATGTTCCTTTGGCTGTGTCTCTCTTCTTGTTCGGATTATATACTGGGGCGTCACAGTGCATCCTTTAGCCTTGTCGTCTTTTGGGTAGCGTAGAGAGCGTGTAGCATCTTTTTACTTTAGGCCAGATTATGTGATTAAATCCTTCGTCATTTCGCAAGTCGAATGACACCGTCAGATTTTGAAATCATGTCGCAAACACTGTTATCATCATTCATCGTGCTTTGCGCCTCACCTCGTCTTGGGACCATGCAATTTAAGGAGCATCTGAGAAAATGATACTGTACTGTCACCCATAGAGTTTGCATTTAACAAATACAAGGCAGATAGACCTATCAGCATATTATTGCATACTGAGGCCCCATGCATCTACCACCCGGCTTGTAAGCGAAGATTTGGTGCCAGACTATCTACTCACATTTTAAGCAAAGATGCTCCATTGCCTGCCGCGCGGTGATTCTTTTCGCTGGATTCAAATTCGTCATAACCGCAATCAGATCCCTAAACCCCTCGTCCACATAACGCCAAAACGCAAATGGTTTCCTCGGTTTCTCCACATTGAAGTCACCCGCGAGAGCAATCAGCCTCTCGAAGAAGGGGTTCTCCTGTCCAATATAATCAAGCAGGCCTACAAACCCATCCTCGTCTCCCAAGAATGATATGTGCCTACGGAGAATATGCCACCATGCATCATTTCCCTTCAGCTCTTCATCGCTGACGAGGAAGATGATGTCATCGAGGATTACGTATATAGCTACTATTCCAAAGGAAAACACGTCAGACGATATGTTCTGCTTGGCTCTTGCCCAAGACTCTGGGCTTCGCCAGAGCTGGTTGCCACAAAGGCAGCCTTTGAGATTCTTCCCTGGAGGGAGAGCTACAGCGTCCTCTAGATCGGAGATTTGAACACTTTGGATAATGGGGTCGCTTCCTTCCGTCTCGGAGTAATTGAGAAGAATGTCGTTTGGTTTGATATCTGTTCAAACAAATGCAAAAACAATTGCTGTGAACGGTGTATCATTGGTCGAGCTTACCCGTATGAATGATGTTCTTATCTTGAAGTTCAGCCAGCCCAGCAAGATCACTTCGTAGAACGCTCGTTTTGGTGGCCTTGGAAGCAATTCTCTTGCTCATCCGAAGGAGATCGCCACCTAAGAATTGATAGACAAATTGCTCACACTCAGGATGGTATCAACAACCGTCCGCAAGTTAGGGTGGCAGAATAACGGCTTCTGTAATTCCAGTTGATATTCGAATTCACCCGGGATCATATCTTTAATGATGAAACTTTTGTCTTCGGCACTTCGCATATGTCAGCTTCTTGGACGATGATTTTAAAATTTGTCAGGGCATAATTGCAAACCTCGCTCGATAGACGTTTAATGTATGATCTTGTCGCTGAGTAAGGATCTCTTGGATGGTGTATGTTCTCCCTGAGTCTCCACGAATGGTTGATTCGGTAGGAAACGGTCTCGACATTATTTGTGACAAGGATGACAAGGTGCGATGGCTAATACAGTAGGCTTCTATTGTAGATCCAACTCTATTTATTCTTCGTGCACGTAGACTTGCAAAACATCTATTGACGCAGAAAGCCATCGTGAGCACTCGATAATTTTTAAAATGGCTGTCGACTGAGGGGAAACTTGAAAGCGGACATCTACTGAAGTAGTAAACCCTTTAAAAGTATACTACTCTCGGAAGGGCCAAGTTTAAACACCCACGAGCAATGAATGATGCTAAATCTCTGAAAAAAATCTCGTAAAGGTTTTCCGAGGTGAATGCTGCGTTTGAACAACCTTTTGACTACATTTCTGGTCGCATGCATGGTCACATGATCATGCATGCCTCACAGAACAGGCATCATCCAGCTGAGCCCATGGCTGCTCAGCCACAACTCATACTTCTTGATCATGTCCCACCTGAACGTACGACCTCATCTACTCCACACTTGAGGATATGTGTGTGTGCAGTTCGTGTGACAAAAGTGCTTTATCACTCATAATCTTTCGCCATGTTTACCATTCCATGGTCGTTGCTCCCTAGTCTGACGTCCAAACGTCACCGAGAACATCGCTCCCAATTATTGGAGAAGGATGTCTCAGAGAAACAAATCGCAAAACGAACAGCCGCGTCTATACTTATTCAAGTGTTGGGACAGACTGCACCGGTACGCAGCAAAGACCCTGAACAATGGCAAACTCTGTACGACTTTGTATCTCATTGGGACGAAGAGGTAAGTAACTTGCGGAGTCTTGATGTCCACAGGAAATAACAGGCGGTCCAGGGACTTCTACCATGCACTCGACCATGTTTGGCATGCGAAGCTGTCTTCTCAAGAGATGTCAAACAATACTTCTCGTTGATTAACATAAGGCCTACGTCACACTGTGCAGGTACCATGGTGATGTTGAACATCTTCGAATCATTTGGCACCAGTGAATGGCCTGCAGCAAGAATGCACCAGCATCTTGGAGACTACCGTAGTTTCACTCTTCAATTCAAGGTGAATTCCCGACGGAATATTGAGGTCGATGTTCTGCACAAACATAAGGACTGGCCTGCAAAATCGATCTTTAACAGAAAGCACGAGCTTCTACATTATCCAGACAAAACTGTCCCGGAAGGCCACAAGGATCTGGCCCGATTCTATGATCCACTACGCGTCAATGTTGATCTGTTCCGGGAGTGGATTCACATCTGTGATACGGAGCATGGTGGTGAATGCCACTCAACTGATCTCCCTCCCCCAGACCATTCCCTTCTGTTGATAGATGTGGAGAACCGGTGTCTTGTCAGAGCATCTTCAAAGTCGATTTACGTGGCCTTGAGTTATGTCTGGGGACTTACAATCAATCTTCGAACTACCCTGATGAATTTATCTACGCATATGACCCCTGGAGGTATTTCATTCGAGTACCACCGCGGTATACCGAACACCATACTTGATGCTATCCAAATGACCCAACTGCTTGGACTGAAGTACCTCTGGGTAGACTCTCTATGCATCGTACAGGATGACATGCGGACGAAGAACATCCACCTTAACTCGATGGCAAGTATATATGCCAACGCATACCTGACCCTCATCGCCGCCGAGGGAGCGGACGCAAACCACGGCCTCAGCGGCATCCCAGGAGGTTCGAGATCCCGCAATATTGAACGCATCATCGTGGAGACCCCATCAGGACAAGGTTCTCTCCTTTCACCCGTTGAACCACAATGGCCAGAGTCGTCGTTTTGGAACCAAAGAGGATGGACCTTCCAAGAACTCCTCTTCTCCAAGCGCATCCTGATCATGAACGGCGGGCTTGTCCATTGGCACTGCTCCACCAGCCACTTCGAAGAGGACAAAATCCGCGGCGCATCCAACTCCTCCGACAAAAAGAACAGCATCTTCATCACCCGCACAATCCTCAACCCAGACAACACTACCACCTCCCCCTTACACACCTGGGCGGGCCTCGTCGAGAAGTTCAACCGCCGATCCCTCACCTACGACGAAGACGTCGTCGGCGCATTCACCTCCATAACAACCCTCATGCAGCACTCCTCCTTCCCCTCCGGCATCACCCACGGCCACCCAACCGCCTCCCTCCTCCCCTCCCTCCTCTGGCTTCCCGCCGGCCCTCTCCGCCGCCGAATCCCCTCCTCCCAATCCCCCACCGACACAGTCCTCCCCTCCTGGTCCTGGCAAGGCTGGCAAGGCCCCATCGACTGCCGCCTCTGGTCCACCTCCCCCATCTTCCATCCCTCAAAAACCTACCCCTCACCCCTCCTCCCCTCCTCCTCCCCCTCCGTCCTCACTCTTAAAACCCACACCATGACCCTCTCAATCGGCCAAACCGCATGCCACAAGTCCTCCCTCCTATCCTTTCACCTCCACCCCTCCCTGTTCCCCTTCTCACCCGCCACTGGATTCATCCTCACGCAGGCGGACCACCGCGCCAAACTGCAGGACTACGGCGGCGAGTGTCGCGTCGCGGTCGTGAACGAGGGACGTATGGCGAATAGGTTTGTGGATGAGTATCTGCACGTGCCGGGGAGGGATAGGGACGGGTGGGAGGAGGTGTGGGTTGTGATTTGGATTGTTAAAAGGAGAGGGGGCGGGTGGAGGAGGTGGGGGATTGGTGCTCTGGTGAAAGGGGAGGGGGAGTTGGGTTGGGGGGAGGAGGTCGTGGAGTTGCATTGAAGTGTTTCCTTTTCTCTCCTTTCCTTTTACTTTTCCCTTTTTCTTTTTGGAGGAGTGTTAGAGGGTTGTTTGATGGGAAAATGGCGTTGCTTTCTTTGGAGTTCCATTTGTTGGGAGTTTTATGTCAAGGGGGTTTTGGGATGAGATCACGAAAGCGGGAGTTTTTTATGTTATTTCACGTCATGTCACGTCACGGATGAGGAGGATTTCACACAGTTCGTTATTTTTCAAGTTGGAAGTTGGACTTTTTTTTGGACCTGGTATTTCATTTCGTTTCTCCTTATTCCCCCATATACCGTACATACCACCATACCCCCCGACACCACATCAAAGTACATAACCCCAACCCCTTTCCAGCAGTCACAAAAAAAGTAGAAGACAAAAATACACCCATCATGCCATGCACACAGTAATTTTACCACGACACCATCCATACCCCACACTTCATCCAAGCCAAACAGAAAAACACCCAAGTTGGTAGTTAAAGAAAATGCACCCTAAACTCCATACACCCGCAACCACGCAAATCGTACTCCATGATATCGAGACACCCCAAGCAGAAAAAAGGAGGGAAGGGAGTGAGCGCATTTAAGCCACACCGCTAACCTTCCTATACGTCAACTCGTTCGCCTTGCCGAATCCCCAACGACTGCCCATGTTCGCCGCGCCGCCGCGGCCCTCTTCTGCAATCTTGCCACTGACATCGCGTCGCCTGCCGCCGGACGCGCCGAGGTCGGCAGCGTCGTCGTATGCGGAGGCGCCGTCGTAGTCGACGCCGGAGCGGCTCAGCACGCGGGGGGATTGGTTGTGGACGGGGGTGTATCCCATTTCGCCGGTGCGGCGGACGCTGGCGTACGACTTCTTGTCGAGGCTGATGGGCGAGTTGGACATGAAGGGTTTGTTGGATGCTGGTGGGGGTGTGTTGACGGTGTAGGCTTTGACGGAGCTGGGCAGGCCGTTCTCGCGGAGGGAGCGCTTCTTCGGGGACGTGGTGGGCGAGTTGGAGGGGGATTGCCCGCTGCGGATGCCTTGCGTTGCGGCGCGTAGGTCGCCGTAGTAGCGGGTTTTCGGGGTCGATGCGCGCGTGGGAGAGCGGGAGAAGGTGGCTTCGCTGGAGATGGAGGTCGTGGTGTAGGTGCGTTGGAGGGCTGATGGGGGAGCTGTCTGTTTGTCGGGAGTGCTGGGCAGTTGAGACGGGGGAGGTGTCGGTGGGTTCATTCGTAGAGGTTGGGGCACCATCGGGGCATCGAGGTCATCGTCGGACATTTCGTCTGATGCTACGGTGTTGTATCCTTGCGTTTGTCTTGAGAACATTGACCTCTTGGACTGGACTGGGGCTTGTGCTGGTGCTTGTGGTGCTTCATTGTAGTCCTCTTGTTCATCGTGGACGAACCAGTTGTCAGATTGAAGAGATTGTTGCAGAGAGATGTCGCCACCAGTCATGTCTTGTTTTTCAGCAGTAGTAGGTGGCGTATAAAACTCCTTGCTCGAAGACACGAATGATTGAGGTCGGGAACTCCTCTTGATGGCTTTCTGAGCAAGAACTGCTTTGCGCTGGGCCAAGGTTTGATTGTCCTCTGGGTCGTCTCTACGGAGCAGGTCGTCGCGGTGGTTCAGATCGGAGCGAGATTGACGGGCAGAGGCATTTTGACCGTACAAAGACTGACGAGAATGGCGGGCAGTCTCTGGTGTGTGCGGTGAATAGCTCATATCCGAGTTTGTGCGAGTGTGCAAGAATGACATCTGCTTCATACCGGGAGACGGAATCTCTTTCTCTGTGATCAATGGGGCCGTTTGCGAATTCCTGTTGCCGATGGTCGTAGTACCACTTTGTGCACTGAACCGTTTGTCCTCCGCAGTGAGAGGAGTGATGGCGGAGATGGATGAGTTCTTATGCTTGTGCTTGGTCTTACGGCGCGAAGTCAAATTGTCCTCCAGAGGGTTCATGTCTGGTGGAAGATGAGAGATCTTACGGAAGACCAGAAGTAGGTATAGATCCATGATCAGCGAAAGAACATGCAAGCCCGCGACCGCGATTCCGTTCAGCCATGTTGTCAGGAGAACTTTGTTTGTGTCTTCGTCTGTTGGGAAGAAAGTCCTCCAACGCCCATCACTGCCAGGTTTTGCGTCGTAGTTGCGCCTTGCGAGCAGGACGGTGAAGACGTAGAATGGTATGAATCCCGCATCCATGATCAGAGCATAGAAGTGATAGCTTGCAGAGCTTCCGGCTGGTCGCGCCTTTGCCGGTCGGAGAAGGTGGTAAAGTGCATACAGACAATGGACGATGTCAACACCAGGCTATTCAACGTCAGTATGATCTAGTGCTAGGTGAAATTAATCAACTTACTGGTATCCTAACTAAGTATCCTTCTGTATCTTGCGCTCCACGGATAAAGATGCCGCATAGCAGAGCTCCAATGGCGCCCAGCACAGTTGGCACGCGGAAAACAAATTGGACCCATCGAGCAATCTTGATGTAAAGAGCAATCTTTGGGTTCACTTTGCCTTCTGTCTTCCCGTAAGGAAGTATCAGGTAGCTATCTGGATGCTTGTTGAAGTCGATGAGCGGCCCAGTCTGCTTCTTCCTCGGCGAAGGTGGTTCACGGCTCGCCATCGTCACGGCTCTTGGATTGAAGACCTCTGGCACGGAGTTCTGTGAAGATCGCTTGGGATCGTAGAGGTAGGGCTGCCCGCGGCCCATGATGAGAGTAATCGAAGAGGCTGAAGAATGTGTCTAAGGGAGCGCGCCGCTGTGGAATGTACGTGGGAACGAGATCCCTTTCGCTTAGCTGAGGAATGCTGGAGGGATGTGAGGCCTGGACATGGGCCGGCCTGGAATATCAAGGATGGTCGTACATAATATGTAAACACGGCGTTGCCCTTAGCAACAATCGATTGCCGCCGCACCGCCGCCATGACGTGAGGGAAAGGATAAACGGATGCAGGTACTATTGAATTAACCTGAATTGCTCCCAAGTGGCTTCAATAATAGACTATTTTCTTATTAGTCTGTTACAGCTGATGTGGGCGTTCAATTAAGGTTCTTCCCTCAGCAGCCAGAAGGACAGGACTTGTTTGAACTTCTCAGCCAAAATCCATCGATCGGAGCGGAGAGCGAGAACGCGCGAGGATGTCTCGATTTCGACGTTGACAAATCAGTGAAAACCCACACGCAACAGTAATGAGAAAGAAGAACATTGCCATTGTACAAAGTTGACTATCTGCATTTTAAGATGCTACTATATAGATACGAGTAATCACACATTGCTGATACACTTGATCTACTGTGTATTGCCACACGTCGTCGCCAGTTCTTTGAGCCAAAAGCGGTTTAGTGTCACCATCTACGATTTTGTGGCTCAAAAAGAGCAAACATTGACTGTACATCATGCACCTTTCCGCAGGGATACGTACTCGAACGCCATATATCTGCGCAAACTGCACACGGCGACTCCTACACACTCCAAGCCGGCGGTCATATGGCAGTGCTTTTACCAGGTTGAACAATGGCCTCAACCTGGCACGCCCAGTGCCTTCGGAGATCCGACAACCAGTAGCCACATCGAGGCAATCCAGACCCCAGTATGCCTTCAGCACGGCAGCATCCAAGCCAATGCGAGTGGCAATCATTGGATCCGGTCCTGCAGGTTTCTACACGGCCTATCGATTGATGTCCAAGATTCCCGACTCCATCGTCGATCTCTACGAACAACTCCCGGTCCCTTTCGGCCTCGCGCGCTTCGGAGTTGCGCCAGACCACCCAGAAGTCAAGAACTGCCAGGACAAGTTCGAAGAAGTGGCCGAGTCACCTAATTTCAACTACATTGGAAATGTGAGGGTGGGGCACGATGTACAGCTGTCGAGTTTGAAGGCACACTACGATGCAATGATATTCTCATATGGTGCATCCGAAGACAAGAAACTTGGAATACCGGGCGAAGACCTTCACGGTGTATTCTCTGCGCGGGAATTCGTGGGATGGTACAATGGACTACCGCAGTTCCAGAACTTGGCGCCTGATCTGGAGGCAGGCGACCGGGCAGTAGTCATCGGCCAGGGAAACGTCGCCTTGGATGTTGCGCGGATACTCCTTACACCCGTGGACAAGCTCAGGCATACGGATATCACCGAGCAAGCTTTGGAGTATCTGAGCAGGAGCAGGATACGTCAAGTTAGAGTGGTTGGCAGACGTGGGCCGTTGCAGGTACGTTCACTTCATGCACAAAATGGTCGCAGCATCTAAATATACAACAGGCTGCTTTCACAGTAAAGGAAGCCCGCGAACTGATGAACATTGAAAATGTCTCCTTCGAACCCATCGACCCATCCTTCTACCCCACAGACATCAAAAAGCTTCCCCGTATCCAAAAGCGCATCGCCGAAGTCCTCCTGAAGGGCCCGAAGAACCCTCCAACCCACGCCTCAAAGTCCTGGGCCCTCGACTTCCTGAAGTCCCCCATCTCCTTCAACCCCTCCCCCAGCACCAACAACCTAACCTCCATAACCCTCTCCCACCAAACCTTCGCCCCCACCGCCGACCCTCTCTCCAAATCCGCCTCCGTGGTCCCCACGAACGAAACCTCCACCCTCCCCACATCCCTCGCCTTCCGCTCCGTGGGCTACAAGTCCACCGCACTACCCGGCCTCTCAGATCTCGGCGTCCCCTTCGACACAAAACTCGGCATCATCCCCAACGACCCTTACGGCCGCGTCGTCTCGCCCTCCAAAGGACCCGGCGACCTCGCCGCCGCCCACGTTCCCGGCTTTTACTGCGCAGGCTGGGTGAAGCGCGGACCAACGGGCGTGATCGCGAGCACCATGGAAGACGCATTCATCTCTGCCGACGTCGTGGCTTCGGACTGGGAGTCTGGTGTGCCGTTCTTGAATTCCGCGCCTGGCGGCGAGGGGAAGAGTACGGGGCTGGGGTGGGAGGGCGTGAGGGAAGAGGTGCTAGGGAACGGAGTCAGGGCGCTTGGGTGGAGCGACTGGAAGAGGATTGATGAGGTGGAGAGGGAGAGGGGAGGTAAGCTTGGGAAGGAGAGGGAGAAGTTTGGGAGTGTGGATGAGATGTTGGGGGCTTTGGATGGGTGATGTACGCTGTAAATGTAAATACGTATGTACATGGTATATACAACAAAGTAGATCCAAAAGAAAACGCAACTTTCCCACATGCCTTGAAACTTTTCATCGTCAAACTATGCAAATCGAATAATGCCAATGGTATTAAACTCAACCCCAACAAACTCTCTACCTCTTCTTCC
This sequence comes from Aaosphaeria arxii CBS 175.79, assembly GCF_010015735.1. Taxonomy (NCBI): domain Eukaryota; kingdom Fungi; phylum Ascomycota; class Dothideomycetes; order Pleosporales; genus Aaosphaeria; species Aaosphaeria arxii. The sequence goes on from NW_022983484.1 coordinate 496,984, forward strand.
CACCACCACCGCTCTCCCCATCGCCCTGGAACTTCCTCTTCCTGCCCTCCCTCTGCCAATACTCCTGCTTCTCCCTCTTCTCCCTCGCCGCCCTCAACTCATCATTCTCCTTAACCCTCTTCCGATACCCCTCCTTCCTCTTATCCTGCGCGACACGCCTCTTCTCCACCTTCTCGTTCCGCAGCGCCATGACCTGGTTCATAAGCTGCCTCGCCTTCTTATCCTCGCCCTTGACGACCACCGCACGCTTCTGCAGATACGTCGCCTTGCGCTGCGGCTTCATCTGCGCAACCTGCGACTTGAACGGCAAGTCCGCCGCGAGTTTCTTAGGCACACGGAGGGGGTTGAAGTGCCGCTGCTCGCGGGTGATTTTCTTGTACGCGGAGTTCTTCTCCGCGGGTGTGGGGATGCTCATCGCGTGGCGGACCTGCCCCGTGAGCCGCATGCCCTCCCATCCCGTCGATTCGCTGGCCGAGGACGGCGGCACGAGGAGATTGAGCACGGGGTTGTAGAAGCGGTGGGGCTTGATGGGGAACCAGGCGCGCAGGAACACGATGTCCGACATCAGGATTTTGTCTTCGAAGGTCGCGCGGTAGGTGCCTTCGGGTTTGGAGAGCGCGCGCTTGATTTGCCCGCGCACGCCGGACACGGTGCGGATGGAGGCGCCGGTGAACTTGGTGACTTCGAGGGCGGATTGGAACATGTCTTTTATGAAGGCGGTGTTTTTGAAGATCTTGTAGGGGTGGCCGGTGAGTTTGAGTTTCTTGACAATTTCGGTGGATTCGTCGACGGAGAGGACGCTGCCGGTTGCGGCGATGCGGAAGCCGGGGTTTTGCTGGGAGAGGCTGTTCATGCAGACGAAACCTGTATTGGGAGCGACGAGCGGTCCCCAGAATGTGCCGAAGCAATGCATGTCTAGGGAGGTGTTAGGTGGGTGAAGCATTGGGTTGTGGTGAGGATGTGTTACTTACGTTCAGGAGTGTACTTCAACATCCTGTTGCGTGTCCGAGAGTCAGATATCGAGTAGACTGGCATGGCTTGGAACCTTCTCCAGCCCAAGGAGAATATGAGAGGATCATTGGTTTTCACTGATACGAATGTTAGTTGGGTCCAACTGGACACTGGTGATGTTGCTCTTACAGATCTTCTTATGCCATCGATGGCGCCTGTGCAGTAGTTAGTGATGATTGATGCGGTATTGGATTGATAGACACATACTTGATACGAATTTGCACAAAGCCGAATCGCTCCTCTGTAGGCGTGAGACCACCGATCAGGAGAGGAAATCGAGGGTTGAAGTTCTGAACAAACTCTGCTGGCACATCCTCGAGAACGATGCGAGCATATGAGCCCGCACGATGACCCTCGACACGAACTCGAGAAGACTCGTCGACTACAATTTGTTAGCTGAGATGTTACTTGAAAAAATTCAATGCCACTTACGTTGATCGAATTCTGCTCTGTTGACGTCCAATTGCTTAGCAATCTGCGCCTTCTGAGCATCATACCAATCATCCTCGCCGAATTCTTCTTCGTCGCCCTCTTTACCGCCAGTCTTGTCATTCGCGAAACCGTCGCGATCTTCTTCCTCGAAACGCAACTTGAGTTCCTCTTTCCTTTTGGCGTTCTTCTCTCGCTCCTCCTCGAGGCTCTTGGCCTCTTCGTCAGCTGGAGGGGACTTTGTCTGGCCACCAAATGACTCGCCGGTCTCCAAATCCTCAAACTCTCCGTCTCCTTCGTCATTCTCGTCAAAACCTTCGAAGCCATCGTCCTCGACGTCACCATCGGCGTCGTCGCCTTGATCAGCAGTGTGACCACCGATGAAACGGCTCTTCATAGACTCAATAACCTCGTCATCTTCCCATTTATCTTCGAGCGCTGTGTAGTCATAAGTCGGAATATAACGATCCTCCAAAGTCGTAGGATCGACGCCCTTGTTGAAGAATTCGGCATCTTCGTCTTCTTCTTCCTCCACCTCCTTGACTCCATTGAACCTCTTCACAACATCAGCTGGCGTAATCGACATGTCGTACATCAACCGTGAAAGTGTGGCGATTCGGAACGGCTTGTCGCGTCCATGCATGCGCTTTGCATTCTCGGCAAGTCCTGATTTCCAATGGAGGCCTTCCTCTTCAGATTCATCCTCCTCAGACTCGCCGTCCGTGAGGTCTTCGACATCCAGCTCTTCGTCTGATAACGAACCTAGATCGGAGTCGCTGTCTGCGAATGCTAGCTCTTCACCCGTGATGTCCTTGTCGTCCTTGACGTCTGAACTTCTCCGCCGTGAAGAGCCATTTGCGGCGCCGTTTGTGTCGAGGTACCCGTTGTCGTCTTCTTCGGCATCCTCGTCCAAGTCCTCCATTTCGTCCTCCTCTCCACTGCTCATGCCTTCGAGGTCCGCGTCATCATCCAGCTCCTCTTCACCAGCGAATCTGGCTTTTCGTTGCGAGCTTCGGCCTTGGTCTTTCTCGTCATCGGCAGTGCCGTCGACGAAATCGCCACCGCTAAACAGCCTCATACCCGGGTCAGACGCTCCGAGCAAATTCCGCCCAGACTGAAGGTTCACCATGAGCTGTTCGCCCAACCCCCTCTCGTGATCAGGCTCCTCATCGGCATTGAAGGTCGCCGTCTTCACATCGATGTACACAGCATCCTTGTCCACCAGAACTCCTCCAACATCCGACATAGGTCCATACAACACTTTTTGCTTGTCGCCCAGCCGCGTGCGCTTCGACTTCCCCGTCACCTTCGCCAACGCTTGTTCCGAGTAAGGCGTAGGACACGGATCGGGCAGCGCCTCAGTCGCCGAGACCGTCAGGTCGCCCACACCGGGAATGTGCACGCGACTCTTTCCCGCGGGGAAATTCGTTCCGCGCAGGTACCCGTACAGCGCGACGGTGCGGTCGCATTTGGGGTTCGCCTCGATGTCCGTCGGAGGCGTGATGTCGAGGAATCGATCGGCAAGGCAGTACGGATGCGAGTTTCGCCAGATTAGGGGTCGAGGGTTCTTCATGACGGACAGGAATCGGGACATGTTGAGGATTTCGCGGTCTGGGTATCGGCCGTTGACCACGCCGGAGAGGTAGAATAGTTTGGCGCCTTGGTACAATTCGCTCCAGAATCTGTGCTTGAGTCGCTTCTTCTGGATCTTTAATGCTTCTTGCTTCTTGAAGAGGTCCAAGTGGGTCAGGATGCCGAAGACGTTTCCTGGCATACCGCTCTGCTGCAGGACGTTGAGGAACTCCATCGTCTCCATTTCGAAGCCGTAGTTTCCGTCGATCATGAGCAGCACGATATCAACCACCTTGGCGATATCCACCATGCTCGCCAACGAATCGGACGGACATTCTATGAACGTCAAACGTCTTCGCTTGGACGTGACTACCGTGAGAGGACCCGTGGGCGCGGACAGCGTCTGCTTGGTGTATCTCCGAATGAGCGACTTGATCAATGTGGTCTTGCCGACTCCTGGGGGACCGGCGACGGCGACGATGAGAGGAGGTGCTTCTTCGGGGAGTCGGTCGACGGCGGGGACGTGGAAGCGCTTCTCCTTGATGTCGGCGGAGCGCGAGGCGGCCTGCTGCACTTTCGTGCCTTTGCTGGAGAAGGCGAACGCTTTGGGGTTCTGTTGTGCTGTGGAAGGAGCGGCGCCAGAGGACTTCTTGTCCTTGGTCTTGCGGTGTTTGCGGTTGGACTGTTCGTCGGCCATTTTGAAGCTGGACTTTTTTCGCTCTGCTTTCGAGATGGAAGCAGGTGCTGATGGCAATTAGTTATGTAGGGAGGTCCAAGCTAAGCAGACAAATATAATTGCGCCGTGAAAAGGGCGTGCCGTTGGAGGCGGGAAGGGAGGATAAGAAAGTGAACGGCAATTCACGACGCAGAACAGCGATCGCGACAAAAAGATTCGAGATGCCTGAGAGTTCTCACGAAACCAAAAAAAATGGCACTAGCGGCGACCCATGCGCCAAGATTTCGTGGAAGTGCAGGGGTCATGCCTTATCGATAAGCCAAGCCCAGGAGACGAATGCTGATTGGACAATACCCTCGATCTGGTGGGATGTCCATATTAGGACTAGTGCAATGCCATTACCACGAGCGGGCGGATCGATCTACCTATCACATGCGACAATTCCAAGCAAAGTATCTTCTACTACGGTACTAATACTACCTAGTAATTAAAGTCATGTACTTGTACTTGTCACGGGTAGTGGAGGGGTCGAACAAGGACGGAGGGGGAAGACGTTCGGGGGGACGAGAGAAGGGAAGGGGTGCAACGTCATCGTCATACTTCGATACGCAAACCGCAGTCAACGCAACCAAAAACCAAGGCCGTAACTGAGCGTGACCACACACCACATTCACACTAGGTAAGCAGTAGTAGGTGCCGTACCAGTAGTTCGGTCGATGTCAACATACATCACGTATATAAACTCCCTCATCTTGCTCATGCCACTCATCCCACTACTCTAACCACCATATCAACAAGACTCAACACTACCTTTTACAACAAACAAACCCACACCCACAATGCCTGCCTACAACGTAAGTCACCCTCATCATCATCCTACCCCTCAAATGCACTTATCTTCATACAACAACCCCCATACCAAACCAAATCACTAACGACCTCACCCCTCGCCAACAACAGGTAACCCTCAAGTCCGGCGCTTCGCCCGATGAGCTCGAAGCCGCAAAGAAGAAGGTCACCGACCAGGGAGGGAAGATCATAAACGAGTTCTCCCTCATCAAGGGCTTTACGTACGTCTTCTCCCTCTCCTACCCTTCCCTTCCCTTCCCACCACCTCCTCCCTCTACGACAACAACCACACGACGAGGAGAACGACATTGGTATATAGTACATGTGACTGACGCATCTCAGTGCTGAGTTCCCCGCCGACAAAGTCAACGCCCTCGAGACGAACGAGCACATTACCGTCGAGGCGGACGGCGAGGTCAAGACGCAGTAGATGACGATACCCCTCCACATTTCACGATTGCGGGTCGAAGGAAAGAAGCAAGATACATACATGCATGAATAGAGTCACGAAGTAGATAATTCACGGCTTAAGCATGGAGTATAGGCATGGATACGACAAATAGAACTAATGCACGTGTTCTGAAATGATGGTTGTTCGTATTGATTGACGCTTCTCGTGATATCGGGTTTGTTAAAGCTATGATGTGTGTATATGTATCTGACTGGAATCTCGCGCCTGTAAATGCCTTGATGTATGCATATAAAACGCTGCTGCGTGCCGCCCTTCCTCACGTGTCCCATCACGCAATGCGTCGTCATTCCTCCACCCGACCGACGCCCCTCAACCTTAGGAACACATCTGTGCCCCAGCCCCAGAGACTCTGCACGTTGATGCCGCCGCCGAAGTACTCTGCGTACGCCCTGCCGAGCGGGAGGCCGTAGCCCAGCCCCGCGAGGCTATTCGCGCCGTCGCCGCCGGGCCCGGATATGGCGTTCAGGGCGTCCATGCCGCTGCTGGAGCCGCCGCCCGCGAGCGAGTGGCTCGCCTCGTCCTCGTTGAACGTCGTGAAGCTGTAGTCCCAGATGCGGGCGTAGTTCTCGGGGGAGATGCCGCCGCCGCGGTCGCGGATGCGGATCGTGACGCCCGGTGTGGAGTGGGCGAGCGGCCGGATCTGTTGGTCGTAGGAGGAGGTGGCTTTCGAGATGGATTCGTCGTTGTGGCCGGTGAAGACGCGGCTCGCGATGTCGGTGTTCCCTTGGTCGCGGTTGCGGATCTCGATTCGTGATCGTTCGTTGCTGTCGCTGACTTCTTCGTTTGGTAGCGGGGCGATTGTGATTTCGATGGGTTCCTTTTCTTTCCCGTTCTCGATCGTCGCGCGGAATGCGTTCTTGAGTAGCTCTGTGATGATGTACTCCAGATGCACTGGTACATGCGCGAACGTGTAGTCAGGGTCTCCGTTGATGTTGACGTGGGGTCGTACGCCGTACTTCAGCTCGCAGATTTCACCCACGATGTTCTCGCAGTGCTGGATGATCCTCGCTGGCCGAAGCTTCGTGTCGATGACGCCGTTGAACCCTCGGTACTCCTCCTCCTGCTCCGGGTGCATGAGCTCGCTGTGTGGTTGGCTTGAAAAGTGCAATGCCAGGTGCTGCTCTGCGATCAATCTCGTCCCGATCCTGGCCCGCAAGTGCTCGTCTAGGAACTGTGTTACGTCGCTTGGCGATATATACTTCCGCGCCTCGAGGAACCCGCGTGCGAGGATGGAGATCGTGTTGCTATGTGTCTGCACGAGATCGGCCATGACTTCGGTGAAGCGGATTTCCTCCTCCAAAGTCTTGATCTCGTGTTCGGCCCATGGCAGGAGCGTCGACAGCGAATGGAGGTAGTTGCTGTGGATCTTGGAGATGTGTGGGTTTGCGACTACGATGAATGGAAGGTTACGTAGGGATTGGATGCGGTGTGCGAGGCGAGCTGGGAGTATCGAGAGTGTGAAGTTTGAGGATGCGAGGAGTTGCTGAGTCGTGAGCGGTGGTCGGCCATGTCTATGTAAGATTGATTAGCAACTGTCGACTCTATGGCAAATGGCAATTTCAGACATACTTTACAAGATCTGCGAGTGTGAGAGGGTGCAGTGGGAGAGAGGCCAGTCGGGTAATGTCATTGTCGGTGACTGTTGCTGTATGAATGCCTCTATGTCGACGTGTTCGCAAGAATGGAGCTGCTTTCGAGGTGTGTCGCGGACAGAAATGTCTCAGGAACTGCGATTGTATGATCATCGGCCGCTGAGGGACCATGTTGGAGCTTCAAATGTCGGTCAATGTAGAGTTGTGGAAGCTGCTATGATCGCATGACACCCAGGACGATGCCCCACCGCAATTCTCGCTTCGAATAGCGCGCGACTCCAGGATATGCGCTACCAGCTGTATGCTCCGCAATACTTAACTTTAGTCGTGTGAATGATTATCGTGAGCGTAGCGGACGAAGTTGAGAAGGCATGTAGAGGTTGGGGTTCATTTATTATGTCAAGTTCAAACACACCGAATACATACATGCATGCAGGTGCATGGGTGGTAAGCGGCCCCCGATGGTCACATGCGTGTCCTCTGCATTAATGCCTATGTTTCCTTTTCCTTGTTGATAACACTGTCCAAATGATACGTAAAACAAAAGCTTGAGAGAAAATCCTAAGCATGCAGGCCAGGCTTGATTGTAGATCATGCTTGGAACGCTGTGGGGGTTGGTTAGATTCTACATTACCTGGAGACAGTATTTCCGCCATGTTCACAAACCATTACACTGCCGATTTACATAGCGGTTGGCCGCCAGGAAGCACGCATATACACTTCATAGTGCACTTTCATTCATAGCTGCTTTATCTACATTTTCATCTAAGCCTAGCATATTCTGGAGCCCTGAGATCGCCTATACCACCCCACATATCGTAGATCCACACCCATAAAGTTCAAGAGCACTGTCATACCGGAAACCTCTAGCCAATCAGATATGCCAACACCAGTCCCAAAACGGCACATATCAGATATCCTACACGCGAGAAGAGGTCTGCCATCATGACAGGTAAATCATGGGCTGAGTACAACTAGCCTGTATGCTGTAAGTTTTGGTTTTCGTTACATGGCAGACAAGTTTGTTTTGATGATTCATTCTACACTGTCGACAAGGTAAAGCATTCTCATACTCAATTCATTCACTTTGATACACCAAACCTGTAACAAACCTAAGCACATGACAAGATTAGCTGGCGAGAGTTTGTATGGGCCGTGAAAGAGAGTGTTGATTGTATTTTACATATTTACTATCCTTGAGACAATGTTTCCCACCGTTCCAAAACGCCTTGACATTCTCAACTGTGTGAGAGAAAACATGAAAGGCCTATGACCCATTTCGTGGCTGAGGTTCCCGGACGATTGTAGAGCCCTATTAGAGATGGAAGTCCTGTTGACAGCGTAGATCTGGTCCAGAACTACCAGGCCCATCTCATTCTTTCCATTCCTTTCGCCCCTACCCCTTCATCCGTTCTACCTAACCTCTGGAAAGGTTCGGTGCTAGAATGGGGCCCATGGGTCGGCGCAAAGTTGCTTCCGGGCCCTGCTTCAGCTTTTTGGTTTGACGGCCAACTGGATCCTCTTCGGCGGACTCTTTCCTGGTCTCTGGAACCTCCCTAGGCCTCTTGGGTAGACCAGATGACTCTGTAGCAGAATTTTGCGCAATGTCCAGCCCAGCATGAGTTTGCACAGCTTCAGCATCTTGTCGATCTTCCTCCTGTTTCTTGTCGAACTTAGCGACACTTTCCCGCAAAGTACGCCACATAACGGAATGGAGCAACCTCTCAGCATCAGCATTGCCATTGTATCGCTGCATGAGTTTTCGGAAATCACCGATCGGGTCTTTGGGAAGTCGCACTATGATGTCCGATCCATCATTCGAGAAGTCGAAGTCCTCTTTCACTTGCATGGATTCGGTTGGTGGCAACGGCTCTGCTGTGGGTCGATCCTTCGGATCCATAAGTTTGTTGGACTGGCCATGTTGAACTTGAGGGAGTTTTACCGTGATCTTACGGCCATTGGGGATATAGAGACCGTATAGTTCTTGTAGCGTTTGATTCGGCGGGCGTGCTTCTGCTGCGGGTGGATCCCTCAAGTTAGTCCGATTCCACATAAACTCATTGAGAACCTGAGCGGGGTGGCTTTTTGCTTGGATATTCTTCGAATTCTCTGCATTCTCAGATTCCAAGAGTCCGAGCAGCAAATCGCCGACCCACGCTTCATCAAGGACGTTCCTGTTAGGGCTGGGGCTCATACCTGTCTCCAGTTGCTGACCCCTCTCCCACGCGTCGCGACGAAGCTTGAGACCCTCGCGGTGGACATCCAGCAGCACGTGGAGGTCCGCACGCTCTAGACACGGCATGCAGTGCACCTTAAGACACTCCGGGCACCTCGGTTTGCCGTTCGATTCCCAAGCACCCACGCGTAGGCCAACGCGGACTTGATACGCTTCGAACATGCCGTGGCGCTCTTGGCTGGGGATCGACTCGTCGAGGATCTTCTGGATGCCCTGGTATTGGTCGACGAGCTTGTTCGGCTGGTTCTGGCAGGTTGCCAGTCTCGAGTGGTCGGTGGTCATCTTGATCAAAGGGTCAGCAAAGTGAACTGTTATGGCAGTCAAAACGTAGTGAGTGAGTGTGGATGGTTGTGACAGATGTAGGTCGAAAAGTGCCTAGGGTAGGCAGTGTTTATATACAGTGCCCAACAGTCACGAGCGGGAAATGAGCGTGGGTGGGTTACTATGGCGAGAATCACTCGGTTTGTTGGTAAACAGAGTACAGGTGATTGTGATTGCGCTTTTTTGCCACCATCACTTTTCACGCAGGACTTACACGTGGGCACAATCACTAAAAGTGTATGCGGGAACGTAACTATAGGCAATAGGCAGAATGATAGGTTATTCAACATTGTAAAGCTATCTGAGGGCAATCATGTGTTTTCAGCATTGCGTTCTACACAGTAAACACACACCGGTGGAGACTACCGTTGTTGACTGCTGAAGTGAAATTGAGATGAGATGAGTCTAGTCGGACTATCTTTTCACGCAAGAATCACACGAGCACGAATCAATGGAAGCGTGGACGTAATCGTACCTATTAGCAACATATATGAGAGGTTTATCCACTAACATTGACAAAAGCTCAATCAAATCGTGTTGAATTAGTGTCTTGATTGGAATTGCGTGCATACACTTCTAGGAATATGTGGTTGGCCTGCCATGAACTTCGCCTTATCCAAGCGTCAATTACTCCCTCGCTGGACATAACACACAATGTCTTTGTCTTCCTGATTTACCGCCACAAAGTAAACATTGTGCAGATACAACAAGAAAGGCCTCGTAGAGACACCCTTGCTCGACGAAAGCCATGTCCTCAGAGCTTGTCCCACTGCACACTCGAATCTATGAAATTGCAAGCCAGGCCCTGATCTTCACAGACGAGCACGAAATCCCTCTCCTCCTCCGGTAAGAAGATATTTTTGTTCGCACTGGCGTCGACATCAATACGTTGTAGGTGAGGCGTAACAGCTCTCCAGTCCTGGTTCAAGAGGATGACAGTCAGGGTCATTAAGAGAAACTCACCCATGCTCCAATGCTCCTCTCGGAAACTCTTATACCAATTCCTCTCGAAGAGAACCAGATGCTCGAGACTCTCCGGGAGACAGTGCCAGAACGTGGGGTCGAAGATCTGTCGATTGAGAACTATGAAGTCTCTTTCACTGAGGTTTTCGTAGATGAAGATTGATAGCGGGATCCCGGAAAGTGAGGCTAGGGAGATGTGTAGAGTCCTCAGATGGCAGAGAGGCTTGAAATTGAGAGGGGTATGGGAGAGCGAGGAAAACGACGCGGGTGGGTGGGCCACAGGAGGAAGCGTGGGATGGTACCAGGAACAAACCGTTAAGCGAAGATGCTCTAATGAATCCTTGACTACCAACAAATTATCCTGTATAGTGTCGTATCTATTGAGAGATTCTTTCATTGTGGAAAGGGCTGCTTGATCATATTCAAGTTTTTTCAGGGAAGGAACTCTCGCAAGTAACCACTTGAGATTCCCAGGCGAGTATGGACCCAAGACCAAACAAAGTGACTTAACGTATGTGAGATGTTGGTTCTTGACAAGTCGTGGATCCGATGTCTTAATGAACGACCAGCAGAGGGCAAGCCGTATGTGAACCAACCGCTTTGCTCTAAGCAACGAGAGGTACCAATCAATTTTGGGATACCTTTGGTAGAGTCCGGGCTCAGAGAAGTAGGGGCTGCCTTCTTCCCAACAGATCCTCCGGCTCGTCTCGCCTAGATCAAGGAACTGTAACTGGGGAAACAGCTGGTAGTTCGCATCTCCATTTGCAGTGTGCATTGCAACCATGCTCTCGAACATTTCAGGCAAAAGTCTATTATTCCAGAGTAGTCCCGTGCCAATTTCGATACTTTGAATGTTTCGACAGAGGCTCAGAATTAGGGCGAGATACGCATCGAAGTTGTTCGTATTTAGCTCAACTACCCATTTCACGGGATCTCGCAGACCGGCAGCCCGGATGGCATTTTTGTGAAGAGTTGTGACTTCAGTCCGAGGACGTGACCGGCGACGTATTATGCTGTTGGGCATGAAATATGCCTCCGGGTGGCCTTCGATCTTCGTCGTTCGTATGTTGATACTCTGTACAACTTCAACCAGCCGGGGAGCCTCAAGAAGTCTCTGCAGAAGGGATCTTAATGGTGGCAAAGGATCACGATCAATCTTTCGACAACCATCTCCGTAGAGAGGCCAAACTATATTGATGTTCCTGTAAAGCGATAGTTCTAGCTTGACTTTCAAGTACCTCGTAGTGCGTGCCAGATGGGCCGTGTCTTGAGTGGTAAGAAACGATACCACATGATCTAGGATCTCATGGGGAATAGATGTTAGAGAGGGAGGAACTCGTGCCATCTTGTTTGGTAGGAATATATAGAAAAGAGGTTGTATAGTGCGATCAACACTGGAATAACCTGCAGGAGGAGAGAGATACTGGGCGAGGCAGAAATGTAGGTACTTATATAAGGGCCACCAACACACCAGCGTTGCCAGGAGTGATCCAGGTGAGTAGAATCATTTTAGAAGCATGCCAAATGATACGAATGACTACCTGCATTGTCTTTCCCCCCAAACTCGGGCTTGGTGATTAGTGGTGCCTTGTTTACCGAGAGTAGTGATTATATCACTGCCTTTACATCAATACATCTTTCACGCATATCACGTCTATGTTTGTGATTTGATTGCCTATCCTCATCTCAAATTCAGTTCAAGTATCTAATATTCTGTAGACTACTTCCAGTGGACGGCTCAAGTAAGACGTATGCAGCCCCCTTGACGAACCTATCGATTGCCCCAGCGGCTCGGTCAGTGGCCCGGCCCAGTGGCCCAGCAGCGCAGCGAGACATTACCTGCTGAAATTGAATTCAGAGAACGAGATACAAGAGTCAATCGCAAAAGGGCTCAGTTGAACAGGACTTGATGCGACAGCTGAGAGTAAGTGCCGCGAAAAATGTACTCCACCAAGATTTTGGTTGATTGAAGCATCGACCTCTCTCAACATAACAGAACAGTACCACTCGAATTTGAGTTGATGACTGTCTTTCGACCCAGCATTGCGGTACTGGACTGGTTGACCTTTTTGGTCTTGCTCATGCACGGGCCGAACCTTGTGATGCGCAGTGATTGAGTGTATAAAGTGAACACGCCTCCTCTCCCAACACCTTTCACCAACACCTCTCACCAACACCTCTCACCAATACCTCTCACCACCGCCTCTCACCACCGCCTCTCACCACCGCCTCTCGCCTAACTCCCACTACCTCTCTCGCAAACTCTCTCTCTCTCTCACACACACACACACATCTCTCTCTCATCTCTCTCATCTCTCCAAACCCCCAACCCCTCTATTTTTTCTCTCAAAAGCCCTCCTTCCCTCCCTTCCTCTCTCTCTCTCTCTCCATCCTCTCAAAATCTCTCTCTCCATCCCCTCAAAATCTCTCTCTCTTCATCCTCTCAAAATCTCTCTCAAATTCGTACTTTTCTCGAACTTTACTCTCCTTGTCTCCTTTTTACTCTCTTTGCTTCTCCTACGGCCTTTCTCAAGCCTTTTTTCTTGTACAAATTCTTCCACTTTACATGCTCCTCAAACGACATCGACATCGACAGCGAACAGCGAAAACGGCGTCAATCAGCGACAACTGCGTCGAGTGGCAACAGCAGCAACTAACAAAAGGTAAGAATGGCACTCTCCCTCACTCGTCCTCAGTGGATTGGCACAATGGCTGACATTC